>NW_028155310.1:0-123848 GCF_963514095.1 Eutrigla gurnardus | reverse complement strand
AATGCAGCTTATTTGACAACTCACACTGCAATAGTGGTTAAAACGTGTGTTACCTGGCAAATAAAAGCTTAAAAGCCTCTTCCCCTGTGTGAAACAGCTATTACAGCCTTTTCCCCACATTAAACTTGTAAAAGCATTGTTTTGCACTTATTTGATGTTTGACGCCATTTTGTGTTCAAAGACACTGGAATCACACTGAAACAAAAGAAGATCCACTCCAGAGTGCTTTTATGACTTAAATGTGTTGATCTCGGAGGGACCATTGAAGAATGCAGCTTATTTGACAACTCACACTGCAATAGTGGTTAAAACGTGTGTTACCTGCAAATAACAGCTTAAAAGCCTCTTCCCTGTGTGAAACAGCTATTACAGCTTTTCCCCACATTAAACTTGTAAAAGCATTGTTTTGCACTTATTTGATGTTTAGACGCATTTTGTGTTCAAAGACCACTGGAATCACACTGAAACAAAAGAAGATCCACTCCAGAGTGCTTTTATGACTTAAATGTGTTGATCTCGGTGGGACATTGAAGAATGCAGCTTATTTGACAACTCACACTGCAATAGTGGTTAAAACGTGTGTTACCTGCAAATAACAGCTTAAAAGCCTCTTCCTGTGTGAAACAGCTATTACAGCCTTTTCCCCACATTAAACTTGTAAAAGCATTGTTTTGCACTTATTTGATGTTTAGACGCCATTTTGTGTTCAAAGACACTGGAATCACATTGAAACAAAAGAAGATCCACTCCAGAGTGCTGTTATGACTTAAATGTGTTGATCTCGGTGGGACATTTGGAAGAATGCAGCTTATTTGACAACTCACACTGTAATAGTGGTTAAAACGTGTGTTACCTGCAAATAACAGCTTAAAAGCCTCTTCCCTGTGTGAAACAGCTAGTTTCCGGCTTTTTGCCCACATTAAACTTGTAAAAGCATTGTTTTGCACTTATTTGATGTGTAGACGCCATTTTGTGTTCAAAGACACTGGAATCACATTGAAACAAAAGAAGATCCACTCCAGAGTGCTGTTATGACTTAAATGTGTTGATCTCGGTGGGACATTGAAGAATGCAGCTTATTTGACAACTCACACTGCAATAGTGGTTAAAACGTGTGTTACCTGCAAATAACAGCTTAAAAGCCTCTTCCCTGTGTGAAACAGCTATTACCGCCTTTTCCCCACATTAAACTTGTAAAAGCATTGTTTTGCACTTATTTGATGTTTAGACGCCATTTTGTGTTCAAAGACACTGGAATCACATTGAAACAAAAGAAGATCCACTCCAGAGTACTGTTATGACTTAAATGTGTTGATCTCGGTGGGACATTGAAGAATGCAGCTTATTTGACAACTCACACTGCAATAGTGGTTAAAACGTGTGTTACCTGCAAATAACAGCTTAAAAGCCTCTTCCCTGTGTGAAACAGCTATTACAGCCTTTTCCCCACATTAAACTTGTAAAAGCATTGTTTTGCACTTATTTGATGTTTAGACGCCATTTTGTGTTCAAAGACACTGGAATCACACTGAAACAAAGAAGATCCACTCCAGAGTGCTTTTATGACTTAAATGTGTTGATCTCGGTGGGACATTGAAGAATGCAGCTTATTTGACAACTCACACTGCAATAGTGGTTAAAACGTGTGTTACCTGCAAATAACAGCTTAAAAGCCTCTTCCCTGTGTGAAACAGCTATTACAGCCTTTTCCCCACATTAAACTTGTAAAAGCATTGTTTTGCACTTATTTGATGTTTAGACGCCATTTTGTGTTCAAAGACACTGGAATCACATTGAAACAAAAGAAGATCCACTCCAGAGTGCTGTTATGACTTAAATGTGTTGATCTCGGTGGGACATTGAAGAATGCAGCTTATTTGACAACTCACACTGCAATAGTGGTTAAAACGTGTGTTACCTGCAAATAACAGCTTAAAAGCCTCTTCCCTGTGTGAAACAGCTATTACAGCCTTTTCCCCACATTAAACTTGTAAAAGCATTGTTTTGCACTTATTTGATGTTTAGACGCCATTTTGTGTTCAAAGACACTGGAATCACACTGAAACAAAAGAAGATCCACTCCAGAGTGCTTTTATGACTTAAATGTGTTGATCTCGGTGGGACATTGAAGAATGCAGCTTATTTGACAACTGACACTGCAATAGTGGTTAAAACGTGTGTTACCTGCAAATAACAGCTTAAAAGCCTCTTCCCTGTGTGAAACAGCTATTACAGCCTTTTCCCCCACATTAAACTTGTAAAAGCATTGTTTTGCACTTATTTGATGTTTAGACGCCATTTTGTGTTCAAAGACACTGGAATCACACTGAAACAAAAGAAGATCCACTCCAGAGTGCTTTTATGACTTAAATGTGTTGATCTCGGTGGGACATTGAAGAATGCAGCTTATTTGACAACTGACACTGCAATAGTGGTTAAAACGTGTGTTACCTGCAAATAACAGCTTAAAAGCCTCTTCCCTGTGTGAAACAGCTATTACAGCCTTTTCCCCACATTAAACTTGTAAAAGCATTGTTTTGCACTTATTTGATGTTTAGACGCCATTTTGTGTTCAAAGACACTGGAATCACACTGAAACAAAAGAAGATCCACTCCAGAGTGCTTTTATGACTTAAATGTGTTGATCTCAGTGGGACATTGAAGAATGCAGCTTATTTGACAACTCACACTGCAATAGTGGTTAAAACGTGTGTTACCTGCAAATAACAGCTTAAAAGCCTCTTCCCTGTGTGGAACAGCTATTACAGCCTTTTCCCCACATTAAACTTGTAAAAGCATTGTTTTGCACTTATTTGATGTTTAGACGCCATTTTGTGTTCAAAGACACTGGAATCACACTGAAACAAAAGAAGATCCACTCCAGAGTGCTTTTATGACTTAAATGTGTTGATCTCAGTGGGACATTGAAGAATGCAGCTTATTTGACAACTCACACTGCAATAGTGGTTAAAACGTGTGTTACCTGCAAATAACAGCTTAAAAGCCTCTTCCCTGTGTGAAACAGCTATTACAGCCTTTTCCCCACATTAAACTTGTAAAAGCATTGTTTTGCACTTATTTGATGTTTAGACGCCATTTTGTGTTCAAAGACACTGGAATCACATTGAAACAAAAGAAGATCCACTCCAGAGTGCTGTTATGACTTAAATGTGTTGATCTCGGTGGGACATTGAAGAATGCAGCTTATTTGACAACTCACACTGCAATAGTGGTTAAAACGTGTGTTACCTGCAAATAACAGCTTAAAAGCCTCTTCCCTGTGTGAAACAGCTATTACAGCCTTTTCCCCACATTAAACTTGTAAAAGCATTGTTTTGCACTTATTTGATGTTTAGACGCCATTTTGTGTTCAAAGACACTGGAATCACACTGAAACAAAAGAAGATCCACTCCAGAGTGCTTTTATGACTTAAATGTGTTTGATCTCGGTGGGACATTGAAGATGCAGCTTATTTGACAACTGACACTGCAATAGTGGTTAAAACGTGTGTTACCTGCAAATAACAGCTTAAAAGCCTCTTCCCTGTGTGAAACAGCTATTACAGCCTTTTCCCCACATTAAACTTGTAAAAGCATTGTTTTGCACTTATTTGATGTTTAGACGCCATTTTGTGTTCAAAGACACTGGAATCACACTGAAACAAAAGAAGATCCACTCCAGAGTGCTTTTATGACTTAAATGTGTTGATCTCGGTGGGACATTGAAGAATGCAGCTTATTTGACAACTGACACTGCAATAGTGGTTAAAACGTGTGTTACCTGCAAATAACAGCTTAAAAGCCTCTTCCCTGTGTGAAACAGCTATTACAGCCTTTTCCCACATTAAACTTGTAAAAGCATTGTTTTGCACTTATTTGATGTTTAGACGCCATTTTGTGTTCAAAGACACTGGAATCACACTGAAACAAAAGAAGATCCACTCCAGAGTGCTTTTATGACTTAAATGTGTTGATCTCAGTGGGACATTGAAGAATGCAGCTTATTTGACAACTCACACTGCAATAGTGGTTAAAACGTGTGTTACCTGCAAATAACAGCTTAAAAGCCTCTTCCCTGTGTGAAACAGCTATTACAGCCTTTTCCCCACATTAAACTTGTAAAAGCATTGTTTTGCACTTATTTGATGTTTAGACGCCATTTTGTGTTCAAAGACACTGGAATCACATTGAAACAAAAGAAGATCCACTCCAGAGTGCTGTTATGACTTAAATGAGTTGATCTCGGTGGGACATTGAAGAATGCAGCTTATTTGACAACTCACACTGCAATAGTGGTTAAAACGTGTGTTACCTGCAAATAACAGCTTAAAAGCCTCTTCCCTGTGTGAAACAGCTATTACAGCCTTTTCCCCACATTAAACTTGTAAAAGCATTGTTTTGCACTTATTTGATGTTTAGACGCCATTTTGTGTTCAAAGACACTGGAATCACATTGAAACAAAAGAAGATCCACTCCAGAGTGCTGTTATGACTTAAATGTGTTGATCTCGGTGGGACATTGAAGAATGCAGCTTATTTGACAACTCACACTGTAATAGTGGTTAAAACGTGTGTTACCTGCAAATAACAGCTTAAAAGCCTCTTCCCTGTGTGAAACAGCTGTTTCCGGCCTTTTGCCCACATTAAACTTGTAAAAGCATTGTTTTGCACTTATTTGATGTTAAGACACCATTTTGTGTTCAAAGACACTGGAATCACATTGAAACAAAAGAAGATCCACTCCAGAGTGCTGTTATGACTTAAATGTGTTGATCTCGGTGGGACATTGAAGAATGCAGCTTATTTGACAACTCACACTGCAATAGTGGTTAAAACGTGTGTTACCTGCAAATAACAGCTTAAAAGCCTCTTCCCTGTGTGAAACAGCTATTACAGCCTTTTCCCCACATTAAACTTGTAAAAGCATTGTTTTGCACTTATTTGATGTTTAGACGCCATTTTGTGTTCAAAGACACTGGAATCACATTGAAACAAAAGAAGATCCACTCCAGAGTGCTGTTATGACTTAAATGTGTTGATCTCGGTGGGACATTGAAGAATGCAGCTTATTTGACAACTCACACTGCAATAGTGGTTTAAAACGTGTGTTACCTGCAAATAACAGCTTAAAAGCCTCTTCCCTGTGTGAAACAGCTATTACAGCCTTTTCCCCACATAAACTTGTAAAAGGCATTGTTTTGCACTTATTTGATGTTTAGACGCCATTTTGTGTTCAAAGACACTGGAATCACATTGAAACAAAAGAAGATCCACTCCAGAGTGCTGTTATGACTTAAATGTGTTGATCTCGGTGGGACATTGAAGAATGCAGCTTATTTGACAACTCACACTGCAATAGTGGTTAAAACGTGTGTTACCTGCAAATAACAGCTTAAAAGCCTCTTCCCTGTGTGAAACAGCTATACAGCCTTTTCCCCACATTAAACTTGTAAAAGCATTGTTTTGCACTTATTTGATGTTTAGACGCCATTTTGTGTTCAAAGACACTGGAATCACACTGAAACAAAAGAAGATCCACTCCAGAGTGCTTTTATGACTTAAATGTGTTGATCTCGGTGGGACATTGAAGAATGCAGCTTATTTGACAACTGACACTGCAATAGTGGTTAAAACGTGTGTTACCTGCAAATAACAGCTTAAAAGCCTCTTCCCTGTGTGAAACAGCTATTACAGCCTTTTCCCCACATTAAACTTGTAAAAGCATTGTTTTGCACTTATTTGATGTTTAGACGCCATTTTGTGTTCAAAGACACTGGAATCACACTGAAACAAAAGAAGATCCACTCCAGAGTGCTTTTATGACTTAAATGTGTTGATCTCAGTGGGACATTGAAGAATGCAGCTTATTTGACAACTCACACTGCAATAGTGGTTAAAACGTGTGTTACCTGCAAATAACAGCTTAAAAGCCTCTTCCCTGTGTGAAACAGCTATTACAGCCTTTTCCCCACATTAAACTTGTAAAAGCATTGTTTTGCACTTATTTGATGTTTAGACGCCATTTTGTGTTCAAAGACACTGGAATCACATTGAAACAAAAGAAGATCCACTCCAGAGTGCTGTTATGACTTAAATGTGTTGATCTCGGTGGGACATTGAAGAATGCAGCTTATTTGACAACTCACACTGCAATAGTGGTTAAAACGTGTGTTACCTGCAAATAACAGCTTAAAAGCCTCTTCCCTGTGTGAAACAGCTATTACAGCCTTTTCCCCACATTAAACTTGTAAAAGCATTGTTTTGCACTTATTTGATGTTTAGACGCCATTTTGTGTTCAAAGACACTGGAATCACATTGAAACAAAGAAGATCCACTCCAGAGTGCTGTTATGACTTAAATGTGTTGATCTCGGTGGGACATTGAAGAATGCAGCTTATTTGACAACTCACACTGCAATAGTGGTTAAAACGTGTGTTACCTGCAAATAACAGCTTAAAAGCCTCTTCCCTGTGTGAAACAGCTATTACAGCCTTTTCCCCACATTAAACTTGTAAAAGCATTGTTTTGCACTTATTTGATGTTTAGACGCCATTTTGTGTTCAAAGACACTGGAATCACACTGAAACAAAAGAAGATCCACTCCAGAGTGCTTTTATGACTTAAATGTGTTGATCTCGGTGGGACATTGAAGAATGCAGCTTATTTGACAACTGACACTGCAATAGTGGTTAAAACGTGTGTTACCTGCAAATAACAGCTTAAAAGCCTCTTCCCTGTGTGAAACAGCTATTACAGCCTTTTCCCCACATTAAACTTGTAAAAGCATTGTTTTGCACTTATTTGATGTTTAGACGCCATTTTGTGTTCAAAGACACTGGAATCACACTGAAACAAAAGAAGATCCACTCCAGAGTGCTTTATGACTTAAATGTGTTGATCTCAGTGGGACATTGAAGAATGCAGCTTATTTGACAACTCACACTGCAATAGTGGTTAAAACGTGTGTTACCTGCAAATAACAGCTTAAAAGCCTCTTCCCTGTGTGAAACAGCTATTACAGCCTTTTCCCCACATTAAACTTGTAAAAGCATTGTTTTGCACTTATTTGATGTTTAGACGCCATTTTGTGTTCAAAGACACTGGAATCACATTGAAACAAAAGAAGATCCACTCCAGAGTGCTGTTATGACTTAAATGTGTTGATCTCGGTGGGACATTGAAGAATGCAGCTTATTTGACAACTCACACTGCAATAGTGGTTAAAACGTGTGTTACCTGCAAATAACAGCTTAAAAGCCTCTTCCCTGTGTGAAACAGCTATTACAGCCTTTTCCCCACATTAAACTTGTAAAAGCATTGTTTTGCACTTATTTGATGTTTAGACGCCATTTTGTGTTCAAAGACACTGGAATCACACTGAAACAAAAGAAGATCCACTCCAGAGTGCTTTTATGACTTAAATGTGTTGATCTCAGTGGGACATTGAAGAATGCAGCTTATTTGACAACTCACACTGCAATAGTGGTTAAAACGTGTGTTACCTGCAAATAACAGCTTAAAAGCCTCTTCCCTGTGTGAAACAGCTATTACAGCCTTTTCCCCACATTAAACTTGTAAAAGCATTGTTTTGCACTTATTTGATGTTTAGACGCCATTTTGTGTTCAAAGACACTGGAATCACATTGAAACAAAGAAGATCCACTCCAGAGTGCTGTTATGACTTAAATGTGTTGATCTCGGTGGGACATTGAAGAATGCAGCTTATTTGACAACTCACACTGCAATAGTGGTTAAAACGTGTGTTACCTGCAAATAACAGCTTAAAAGCCTCTTCCCTGTGTGAAACAGCTATTACAGCCTTTTCCCCACATTAAACTTGTAAAAGCATTGTTTTGCACTTATTTGATGTTTAGACGCCATTTTGTGTTCAAAGACACTGGAATCACACTGAAACAAAAGAAGATCCACTCCAGAGTGCTTTTATGACTTAAATGTGTTGATCTCAGTGGGACATTGAAGAATGCAGCTTATTTGACAACTCACACTGCAATAGTGGTTAAAACGTGTGTTACCTGCAAATAACAGCTTAAAAGCCTCTTCCCTGTGTGAAACAGCTTATTACAGCCTTTTCCCCACATTAAATTTGTAAAAGCATTGTTTTGCACTTATTTGATGTTTAGACGCCATTTTGTGTTCAAAGACACTGGAATCACATTGAAACAAAAGAAGATCCACTCCAGAGTGCTGTTATGACTTAAATGTGTTGATCTCGGTGGGACATTGAAGAATGCAGCTTATTGACAACTCACACTGCAATAGTGGTTAAAACGTGTGTTACCTGCAAATAACAGCTTAAAAGCCTCTTCCCTGTGTGAAACAGCTATTACAGCCTTTTCCCCACATTAAACTTGTAAAAGCATTGTTTTGCACTTATTTGATGTTTAGACGCCATTTTGTGTTCAAAGACACTGGAATCACACTGAAACAAAAGAAGATCCACTCCAGAGTGCTTTTATGACTTAAATGTGTTGATCTCAGTGGGACATTGAAGAATGCAGCTTATTTGACAACTCACACTGCAATAGTGGTTAAAACGTGTGTTACCTGCAAATAACAGCTTAAAAGCCTCTTCCCTGTGTGAAACAGCTATTACAGCCTTTTCCCACATTAAATTTGTAAAAGCATTGTTTTGCACTTATTTTGATGTTTAGACGCCATTTTTGTGTTCAAAGGACACTGGAATCACATTGAAACAAAAGAAGATCCACTCCAGAGTGCTGTTATGACTTAAATGTGTTGATCTCGGTGGGACATTGAAGAATGCAGCTTATTTGACAACTCACACTGCAATAGTGGTTAAAACGTGTGTTACCTGCAAATAACAGCTTAAAAGCCTCTTCCCTGTGTGAAACAGCTATTACAGCCTTTTCCCCACATTAAACTTGTAAAAGCATTGTTTTGCACTTATTTGATGTTTAGACGCCATTTTGTGTTCAAAGACACTGGAATCACACTGAAACAAAAGAAGATCCACTCCAGAGTGCTTTTATGACTTAAATGTGTTGATCTCGGTGGGACATTGAAGAATGCAGCTTATTTGACAACTGACACTGCAATAGTGGTTAAAACGTGTGTTACCTGCAAATAACAGCTTAAAAGCCTCTTCCCTGTGTGAAACAGCTATTACAGCCTTTTCCCCACATTAAACTTGTAAAAGCATTGTTTTGCACTTATTTGATGTTTAGACGCCATTTTGTGTTCAAAGACACTGGAATCACACTGAAACAAAAGAAGATCCACTCCAGAGTGCTTTTATGACTTAAATGTGTTGATCTCGGTGGGACATTGAAGAATGCAGCTTATTTGACAACTGACACTGCAATAGTGGTTAAAACGTGTGTTACCTGCAAATAACAGCTTAAAAGCCTCTTCCCTGTGTGAAACAGCTATTACAGCCTTTTCCCCACATTAAACTTGTAAAAGCATTGTTTTGCACTTATTTGATGTTTAGACGCCATTTTGTGTTCAAAGACACTGGAATCACACTGAAACAAAAGAAGATCCACTCCAGAGTGCTTTTATGACCTAAATGTGTTGATCTCGGTGGGACATTGAAGAATGCAGCTTATTTGACAACTGACACTGCAATAGTGGTTAAAACGTGTGTTACCTGCAAATAACAGCTTAAAAGCTCTTCCCTGTGTGAAACAGCTATTACAGCCTTTTCCCCACATTAAACTTGTAAAAGCATTGTTTTGCACTTATTTGATGTTTAGACGCCATTTTGTGTTCAAAGACACTGGAATCACACTGAAACAAAAGAAGATCCACTCCAGAGTGCTTTTATGACTTAAATGTGTTGATCTCAGTGGGACATTGAAGAATGCAGCTTATTTGACAACTCACACTGCAATAGTGGTTAAAACGTGTGTTACCTGCAAATAACAGCTTAAAAGCCTCTTCCCTGTGTGAAACAGCTATTACAGCCTTTTCCCCACATTAAACTTGTAAAAGCATTGTTTTGCACTTATTTGATGTTTAGACGCCATTTTGTGTTCAAAGACACTGGAATCACACTGAAACAAAGAAGATCCACTCCAGAGTGCTTTTATGACTTAAATGTGTTGATCTCGGTGGGACATTGAAGAATGCAGCTTATTTGACAACTGACACTGCAATAGTGGTTAAAACGTGTGTTACCTGCAAATAACAGCTTAAAAGCCTCTTCCCTGTGTGAAACAGCTATTACAGCCTTTTCCCCACATTAAACTTGTAAAAGCATTGTTTTGCACTTATTTGATGTTTAGACGCCATTTTGTGTTCAAAGACACTGGAATCACACTGAAACAAAAGAAGATCCACTCCAGAGTGCTTTTATGACTTAAATGTGTTGATCTCGGTGGGACATTGAAGAATGCAGCTTATTTGACAACTGACACTGCAATAGTGGTTAAAACGTGTGTTACCTGCAAATAACAGCTTAAAAGCCTCTTCCCTGTGTGAAACAGCTATTACAGCCTTTTCCCCACATTAAACTTGTAAAAGCATTGTTTTGCACTTATTTGATGTTTAGACGCCATTTTGTGTTCAAAGACACTGGAATCACACTGAAACAAAAGAAGATCCACTCCAGAGTGCTTTTATGACCTAAATGTGTTGATCTCGGTGGGACATTGAAGAATGCAGCTTATTTGACAACTGACACTGCAATAGTGGTTAAAACGTGTGTTACCTGCAAATAACAGCTTAAAAGCCTCTTCCCTGTGTGAAACAGCTATTACAGCCTTTTCCCCACATTAAACTTGTAAAAGCATTGTTTTGCACTTATTTGATGTTTAGACGCCATTTTGTGTTCAAAGACACTGGAATCACACTGAAACAAAAGAAGATCCACTCCAGAGTGCTTTTATGACTTAAATGTGTTGATCTCAGTGGACATTGAAGAATGCAGCTTATTTGACAACTCACACTGCAATAGTGGTTAAAACGTGTGTTACCTGCAAATAACAGCTTAAAAGCCTCTTCCCTGTGTGAAACAGCTATTACAGCCTTTTCCCCACATTAAACTTGTAAAAGCATTGTTTTGCACTTATTTGATGTTTAGACGCCATTATTGTGTTCAAAGACACTGGAATCACATTGAAACAAAGAAGATCCACTCCAGAGTGCTGTTATGACTTAAATGAGTTGATCTCGGTGGGACATTGAAGAATGCAGCTTATTTGACAACTCACACTGCAATAGTGGTTAAAACGTGTGTTACCTGCAAATAACAGCTTAAAAGCCTCTTCCCTGTGTGAAACAGCTATTACAGCCTTTTCCCCACATTAAACTTGTAAAAGCATTGTTTTGCACTTATTTGATGTTTAGACGCCATTTTGTGTTCAAGACACTGGAATCACACTGAAACAAAAGAAGATCACTCCAGAGTGCTTTTATGACTTAAATGTGTTGATCTCAGTGGGACATTGAAGAATGCAGCTTATTTGACAACTCACACTGCAATAGTGGTTAAAACGTGTGTTACCTGCAAATAACAGCTTAAAAGCCTCTTCCTGTGTGAAACAGCTATTACAGCCTTTTCCCCACATTAAATTTGTAAAAGCATTGTTTTGCACTTATTTGATGTTTAGACGCCATTTTGTGTTCAAAGACACTGGAATCACATGAAACAAAAGAAGATCCACTCCAGAGTGCTGTTATGACTTAAATGTGTTGATCTCGGTGGGACATTGAAGAATGCAGCTTATTTGACAACTCACACTGCAATAGTGGTTAAAACGTGTGTTACCTGCAAATAACAGCTTAAAAGCCTCTTCCCTGTGTGAAACAGCTATTACAGCCTTTTCCCCACATTAAACTTGTAAAAGCATTGTTTTGCACTTATTTGATGTTTAGACGGCCATTTTGTGTTCAAAGACACTGGAATCACACTGAAACAAAAGAAGATCCACTCCAGAGTGCTTTTATGACTTAAATGTGTTGATCTCGGTGGGACATTGAAGAATGCAGCTTATTTGACAACTGACACTGCAATAGTGGTTAAAACGTGTGTTACCTGCAAATAACAGCTTAAAAGCCTCTTCCCTGTGTGAAACAGCTATTACAGCCTTTTCCCCACATTAAACTTGTAAAAGCATTGTTTTGCACTTATTGATGTTTAGACGCCATTTTGTGTTCAAAGACACTGGAATCACACTGAAACAAAAGAAGATCCACTCCAGAGTGCTTTTATGACTAAATGTGTTGATCTCGGTGGGACATTGAAGAATGCAGCTTATTTGACAACTGACACTGCAATAGTGGTTAAAAACGTGTGTTACCTGCAAATAACAGCTTAAAAGCCTCTTCCCTGTGTGAAACAGCTATTACAGCCTTTTCCCCACATTAAACTTGTAAAAGCATTGTTTTGCACTTATTTGATGTTTAGACGCCCATTTTGTGTTCAAAGACACTGGAATCACACTGAAACAAAAGAAGATCCACTCCAGAGTGCTTTTATGACCTAAATGTGTTGATCTCGGTGGGACATTGAAGAATGCAGCTTATTTGACAACTGACACTGCAATAGTGGTTAAAACGTGTGTTACCTGCAAATACAGCTTAAAAGCCTCTTCCTGTGTGAAACAGCTATTACAGCCTTTTCCCCACATTAAACTTGTAAAAGCATTGTTTTGCACTTATTTGATGTTTAGACGCCATTTTGTGTTCAAAGACACTGGAATCACATTGAAACAAAAGAAGATCCACTCCAGAGTGCTGTTATGACTTAAATGTGTTGATCTCGGTGGGACATTGAAGAATGCAGCTTATTTGACAACTCACACTGTAATAGTGGTTAAAACGTGTGTTACTGCAAATAACAGCTTAAAAGCCTCTTCCCTGTGTGAAACAGCTATTACAGCCTTTTCCCCACATTAAACTTGTAAAAGCATTGTTTTGCACTTATTTGATGTTTAGACGCCATTTTGTGTTCAAAGACACTGGAATCACACTGAAACAAAAGAAGATCCACTCCAGAGTGCTTTTATGACTTAAATGTGTTGATCTCGGTGGGACATTGAAGAATGCAGCTTATTTGACAACTCACACTGCAATAGTGGTTAAAACGTGTGTTACCTGCAAATAACAGCTTAAAAGCCTCTTCCCTGTGTGAAACAGCTATTACAGCCTTTTCCCCACATTAAACTTGTAAAAGCATTGTTTTGCACTTATTTGATGTTTAGACGCCATTTTGTGTTCAAAGACACTGGAATCACATTGAAATAAAAGAAGATCCACTCCAGAGTGCTGTTATGACTTAAATGTGTTGATCTCGGTGGGACATTGAAGAATGCAGCTTATTTGACAACTCACACTGTAATAGTGGTTAAAACGTGTGTTACCTGCAAATAACAGCTTAAAAGCCTCTTCCCTGTGTGAAACAGCTGTTTCCGGCTTTTTGCCCACATTAAACTTGTAAAAGCATTGTTTTGCACTTATTTGATGTTTAGACGCCATTTTGTGTTCAAAGACACTGGAATCACATTGAAATAAAAGAAGATCCACTCCAGAGTGCTGTTATGACTTAAATGTGTTGATCTCGGTGGGACATTGAAGAATGCAGCTTATTTGACAACTCACACTGTAATAGTGGTTAAAACGTGTGTTACCTGCAAATAACAGCTTAAAAGCCTCTTCCCTGTGTGAAACAGCTGTTTCCGGCTTTTTGCCCACATTAAACTTGTAAAAGCATTGTTTTGCACTTATTTGATGTTTAGACGCCATTTTGTGTTCAAAGACACTGGAATCACATTGAAACAAAAGAAGATCCACTCCAGAGTGCTGTTATGACTTAAATGTGTTGATCTCGGTGGGACATTGAAGAATGCAGCTTATTTGACAACTCACACTGCAATAGTGGTTAAAACGTGTGTTACCTGCAAATAACAGCTTAAAAGCCTCTTCCCTGTGTGAAACAGCTATTACAGCCTTTTCCCCACATTAAACTTGTAAAAGCATTGTTTTGCACTTATTTGATGTTTAGACGCCATTTTGTGTTCAAAGACACTGGAATCACACTGAAACAAAAGAAGATCCACTCCAGAGTGCTTTTATGACTTAAATGTGTTGAT
This sequence comes from Eutrigla gurnardus, assembly GCF_963514095.1. Taxonomy (NCBI): domain Eukaryota; kingdom Metazoa; phylum Chordata; class Actinopteri; order Perciformes; family Triglidae; genus Eutrigla; species Eutrigla gurnardus. The sequence continues at coordinate 109,772 of NW_028155310.1, read as the reverse complement.
CTCGGTGGGACATTGAAGAATGCAGCTTATTTGACAACTCACACTGCAATAGTGGTTAAAACGTGTGTTACCTGCAAATAACAGCTTAAAAGCCTCTTCCCTGTGTGAAACAGCTATTACAGCCTTTTCCCCACATTAAACTTGTAAAAGCATTGTTTTGCACTTATTTGATGTTTAGACGCCATTTTGTGTTCAAAGACACTGGAATCACATTGAAACAAAAGAAGATCCACTCCAGAGTGCTGTTATGACTTAAATGTGTTGATCTCGGTGGGACATTGAAGAATGCAGCTTATTTGACAACTCACACTGCAATAGTGGTTAAAACGTGTGTTACCTGCAAATAACAGCTTAAAAGCCTCTTCCCTGTGTGAAACAGCTATTACAGCCTTTTCCCCACATTAAACTTGTAAAAGCATTGTTTTGCACTTATTTGATGTTTAGACGCCATTTTGTGTTCAAAGACACTGGAATCACACTGAAACAAAAGAAGATCCACTCCAGAGTGCTTTTATGACTTAAATGTGTTGATCTCGGTGGGACATTGAAGAATGCAGCTTATTTGACAACTCACACTGCAATAGTGGTTAAAACGTGTGTTACCTGCAAATAACAGCTTAAAAGCCTCTTCCCTGTGTGAAACAGCTATTACAGCCTTTTCCCCACATTAAACTTGTAAAAGCATTGTTTTGCACTTATTTGATGTTTAGACGCCATTTTGTGTTCAAAGACACTGGAATCACACTGAAACAAAAGAAGATCCACTCCAGAGTGCTTTTATGACTTAAATGTGTTGATCTCAGTGGGACATTGAAGAATGCAGCTTATTTGACAACTCACACTGCAATAGTGGTTAAAACGTGTGTTACCTGCAAATAACAGCTTAAAAGCCTCTTCCCTGTGTGAAACAGCTATTACAGCCTTTTCCCCACATTTAACTTGTAAAAGCATTGTTTTGCACTTATTTGATGTTTAGACGCCATTTTGTGTTCAAAGACACTGGAATCACACTGAAACAAAAGAAGATCCACTCCAGAGTGCTTTTATGACTTAAATGTGTTGATCTCGGTGGGACATTGAAGAATGCAGCTTATTTGACAACTCACACTGCAATAGTGGTTAAAACGTGTGTTACCTGCAAATAACAGCTTAAAAGCCTCTTCCCTGTGTGAAACAGCTATTACAGCCTTTTCCCCACATTAAACTTGTAAAAGCATTGTTTTGCACTTATTTGATGTTTAGACGCCATTTTGTGTTCAAAGACACTGGAATCACATTGAAATAAAAGAAGATCCACTCCAGAGTGCTGTTATGACTTAAATGTGTTGATCTCGGTGGGACATTGAAGAATGCAGCTTATTTGACAACTCACACTGTAATAGTGGTTAAAACGTGTGTTACCTGCAAATAACAGCTTAAAAGCCTCTTCCCTGTGTGAAACAGCTGTTTCCGGCTTTTTGCCCACATTAAACTTGTAAAAGCATTGTTTTGCACTTATTTGATGTTTAGACGCCATTTTGTGTTCAAAGACACTGGAATCACATTGAAACAAAAGAAGATCCACTCCAGAGTGCTGTTATGACTTAAATGTGTTGATATCGGTGGGACATTGAAGAATGCAGCTTATTTGACAACTCACACTGCAATAGTGGTTAAAACGTGTGTTACCTGCAAATAACAGATTAAAAGCCTCTTCCCTGTGTGAAACAGCTATTACAGCCTTTTCCCCACATTAAACTTGTAAAAGCATTGTTTTGCACTTATTTGATGTTTAGACGCCATTTTGTGTTCAAAGACACTGGAATCACATTGAAACAGAGAGATCCACTCCAGAGTGCTGTTATGACTTAAATGTGTTGATCTCGGTGGGACATTGAAGAATGCAGCTTATTTGACAACTCACACTGCAATAGTGGTTAAAACGTGTGTTACCTGCAAATAACAGCTTAAAAGCCTCTTCCCTGTGTGAAACAGCTATTACAGCCTTTTCCCCACATTAAACTTGTAAAAGCATTGTTTTGCACTTATTTGATGTTTAGACGCCATTTTGTGTTCAAAGACACTGGAATCACACTGAAACAAAAGAAGATCCACTCCAGAGTGCTTTTATGACTTAAATGTGTTGATCTCGGTGGGACATTGAAGAATGCAGCTTATTTGACAACTCACACTGCAATAGTGGTTAAAACGTGTGTTACCTGCAAATAACAGCTTAAAAGCCTCTTCCCTGTGTGAAACAGCTATTACAGCCTTTTCCCCACATTAAACTTGTAAAAGCATTGTTTTGCACTTATTTGATGTTTAGACGCCATTTTGTGTTCAAAGACACTGGAATCACATTGAAATAAAAGAAGATCCACTCCAGAGTGCTGTTATGACTTAAATGTGTTGATCTCGGTGGGACATTGAAGAATGCAGCTTATTTGACAACTCACACTGTAATAGTGGTTAAAACGTGTGTTACCTGCAAATAACAGCTTAAAAGCCTCTTCCCTGTGTGAAACAGCTGTTTCCGGCTTTTTGCCCACATTAAACTTGTAAAAGCATTGTTTTGCACTTATTTGATGTTTAGACGCCATTTTGTGTTCAAAGACACTGGAATCACATTGAAATAAAAGAAGATCCACTCCAGAGTGCTGTTATGACTTAAATGTGTTGATCTCGGTGGGACATTGAAGAATGCAGCTTATTTGACAACTCACACTGCAATAGTGGTTAAAACGTGTGTTACCTGCAAATAACAGCTTAAAAGCCTCTTCCCTGTGTGAAACAGCTATTACAGCCTTTTCCCCACATTAAACTTGTAAAAGCATTGTTTTGCACTTATTTGATGTTTAGACGCCATTTTGTGTTCAAAGACACTGGAATCACACTGAAACAAAAGAAGATCCACTCCAGAGTGCTTTTATGACTTAAATGTGTTGATCTCGGTGGGACATTGAAGAATGCAGCTTATTTGACAACTCACACTGCAATAGTGGTTAAAACGTGTGTTACCTGCAAATAACAGCTTAAAAGCCTCTTCCCTGTGTGAAACAGCTATTACAGCCTTTTCCCCACATTAAACTTGTAAAAGCATTGTTTTGCACTTATTTGATGTTTAGACGCCATTTTGTGTTCAAAGACACTGGAATCACATTGAAACAAAAGAAGATCCACTCCAGAGTGCTGTTATGACTTAAATGTGTTGATCTCGGTGGGACATTGAAGAATGCAGCTTATTTGACAACTCACACTGCAATAGTGGTTAAAACGTGTGTTACCTGCAAATAACAGCTTAAAAGCCTCTTCCCTGTGTGAAACAGCTATTACAGCCTTTTCCCCACATTAAACTTGTAAAAGCATTGTTTTGCACTTATTTGATGTTTAGACGCCATTTTGTGTTCAAAGACACTGGAATCACACTGAAACAAAAGAAGATCCACTCCAGAGTGCTTTTATGACTTAAATGTGTTGATCTCGGTGGGACATTGAAGAATGCAGCTTATTTGACAACTGACACTGCAATAGTGGTTAAAACGTGTGTTACCTGCAAATAACAGCTTAAAAGCCTCTTCCCTGTGTGAAACAGCTATTACAGCCTTTTCCCCACATTAAACTTGTAAAAGCATTGTTTTGCACTTATTTGATGTTTAGACGCCATTTTGTGTTTAAAGACACTGGAATCACACTGAAACAAAAGAAGATCCACTCCAGAGTGCTTTTATGACTTAAATGTGTTGATCTCAGTGGGACATTGAAGAATGCAGCTAATTTGACAACTCACACTGCAATAGTGGTTAAAACGTGTGTTACCTGCAAATAACAGCTTAAAAGCCTCTTCCCTGTGTGAAACAGCTATTACAGCCTTTTCCCCACATTAAACTTGTAAAAGCATTGTTTTGCACTTATTTGATGTTTAGACGCCATTTTGTGTTCAAAGACACTGGAATCACACTGAAACAAAAGAAGATCCACTCCAGAGTGCTTTTATGACTTAAATGTGTTGATCTCGGTGGGACATTGAAGAATGCAGCTTATTTGACAACTCACACTGCAATAGTGGTTAAAACGTGTGTTACCTGCAAATAACAGCTTAAAAGCCTCTTCCCTGTGTGAAACAGCTATTACAGCCTTTTCCCCACATTAAACTTGTAAAAGCATTGTTTTGCACTTATTTGATGTTTAGACGCCATTTTGTGTTCAAAGACACTGGAATCACATTGAAATAAAAGAAGATCCACTCCAGAGTGCTGTTATGACTTAAATGTGTTGATCTCGGTGGGACATTGAAGAATGCAGCTTATTTGACAACTCACACTGTAATAGTGGTTAAAACGTGTGTTACCTGCAAATAACAGCTTAAAAGCCTCTTCCCTGTGTGAAACAGCTGTTTCCGGCTTTTTGCCCACATTAAACTTGTAAAAGCATTGTTTTGCACTTATTTGATGTTTAGACGCCATTTTGTGTTCAAAGACACTGGAATCACATTGAAACAAAAGAAGATCCACTCCAGAGTGCTGTTATGACTTAAATGTGTTGATCTCGGTGGGACATTGAAGAATGCAGCTTATTTGACAACTCACACTGCAATAGTGGTTAAAACGTGTGTTACCTGCAAATAACAGCTTAAAAGCCTCTTCCCTGTGTGAAACAGCTATTACAGCCTTTTCCCCACATTAAACTTGTAAAAGCATTGTTTTGCACTTATTTGATGTTTAGACGCCATTTTGTGTTCAAAGACACTGGAATCACACTGAAACAAAAGAAGATCCACTCCAGAGTGCTTTTATGACTTAAATGTGTTGATCTCGGTGGGACATTGAAGAATGCAGCTTATTTGACAACTCACACTGCAATAGTGGTTAAAACGTGTGTTACCTGCAAATAACAGCTTAAAAGCCTCTTCCCTGTGTGAAACAGCTATTACAGCCTTTTCCCCACATTAAACTTGTAAAAGCATTGTTTTGCACTTATTTGATGTTTAGACGCCATTTTGTGTTCAAAGACACTGGAATCACATTGAAACAAAAGAAGATCCACTCCAGAGTGCTGTTATGACTTAAATGTGTTGATCTCGGTGGGACATTGAAGAATGCAGCTTATTTGACAACTCACACTGCAATAGTGGTTAAAACGTGTGTTACCTGCAAATAACAGCTTAAAAGCCTCTTCCCTGTGTGAAACAGCTATTACAGCCTTTTCCCCACATTAAACTTGTAAAAGCATTGTTTTGCACTTATTTGATGTTTAGACGCCATTTTGTGTTCAAAGACACTGGAATCACACTGAAACAAAAGAAGATCCACTCCAGAGTGCTTTTATGACTTAAATGTGTTGATCTCGGTGGGACATTGAAGAATGCAGCTTATTTGACAACTCACACTGCAATAGTGGTTAAAACGTGTGTTACCTGCAAATAACAGCTTAAAAGCCTCTTCCCTGTGTGAAACAGCTATTACAGCCTTTTCCCCACATTAAACTTGTAAAAGCATTGTTTTGCACTTATTTGATGTTTAGACGCCATTTTGTGTTCAAAGACACTGGAATCACACTGAAACAAAAGAAGATCCACTCCAGAGTGCTTTTATGACTTAAATGTGTTGATCTCAGTGGGACATTGAAGAATGCAGCTTATTTGACAACTCACACTGCAATAGTGGTTAAAACGTGTGTTACCTGCAAATAACAGCTTAAAAGCCTCTTCCCTGTGTGAAACAGCTATTACAGCCTTTTCCCCACATTTAACTTGTAAAAGCATTGTTTTGCACTTATTTGATGTTTAGACGCCATTTTGTGTTCAAAGACACTGGAATCACACTGAAACAAAAGAAGATCCACTCCAGAGTGCTTTTATGACTTAAATGTGTTGATCTCGGTGGGACATTGAAGAATGCAGCTTATTTGACAACTCACACTGCAATAGTGGTTAAAACGTGTGTTACCTGCAAATAACAGCTTAAAAGCCTCTTCCCTGTGTGAAACAGCTATTACAGCCTTTTCCCCACATTAAACTTGTAAAAGCATTGTTTTGCACTTATTTGATGTTTAGACGCCATTTTGTGTTCAAAGACACTGGAATCACATTGAAATAAAAGAAGATCCACTCCAGAGTGCTGTTATGACTTAAATGTGTTGATCTCGGTGGGACATTGAAGAATGCAGCTTATTTGACAACTCACACTGTAATAGTGGTTAAAACGTGTGTTACCTGCAAATAACAGCTTAAAAGCCTCTTCCCTGTGTGAAACAGCTGTTTCCGGCTTTTTGCCCACATTAAACTTGTAAAAGCATTGTTTTGCACTTATTTGATGTTTAGACGCCATTTTGTGTTCAAAGACACTGGAATCACATTGAAACAAAAGAAGATCCACTCCAGAGTGCTGTTATGACTTAAATGTGTTGATATCGGTGGGACATTGAAGAATGCAGCTTATTTGACAACTCACACTGCAATAGTGGTTAAAACGTGTGTTACCTGCAAATAACAGATTAAAAGCCTCTTCCCTGTGTGAAACAGCTATTACAGCCTTTTCCCCACATTAAACTTGTAAAAGCATTGTTTTGCACTTATTTGATGTTTAGACGCCATTTTGTGTTCAAAGACACTGGAATCACATTGAAACAGAGAGATCCACTCCAGAGTGCTGTTATGACTTAAATGTGTTGATCTCGGTGGGACATTGAAGAATGCAGCTTATTTGACAACTCACACTGCAATAGTGGTTAAAACGTGTGTTACCTGCAAATAACAGCTTAAAAGCCTCTTCCCTGTGTGAAACAGCTATTACAGCCTTTTCCCCACATTAAACTTGTAAAAGCATTGTTTTGCACTTATTTGATGTTTAGACGCCATTTTGTGTTCAAAGACACTGGAATCACACTGAAACAAAAGAAGATCCACTCCAGAGTGCTTTTATGACTTAAATGTGTTGATCTCGGTGGGACATTGAAGAATGCAGCTTATTTGACAACTCACACTGCAATAGTGGTTAAAACGTGTGTTACCTGCAAATAACAGCTTAAAAGCCTCTTCCCTGTGTGAAACAGCTATTACAGCCTTTTCCCCACATTAAACTTGTAAAAGCATTGTTTTGCACTTATTTGATGTTTAGACGCCATTTTGTGTTCAAAGACACTGGAATCACATTGAAATAAAAGAAGATCCACTCCAGAGTGCTGTTATGACTTAAATGTGTTGATCTCGGTGGGACATTGAAGAATGCAGCTTATTTGACAACTCACACTGTAATAGTGGTTAAAACGTGTGTTACCTGCAAATAACAGCTTAAAAGCCTCTTCCCTGTGTGAAACAGCTGTTTCCGGCTTTTTGCCCACATTAAACTTGTAAAAGCATTGTTTTGCACTTATTTGATGTTTAGACGCCATTTTGTGTTCAAAGACACTGGAATCACATTGAAATAAAAGAAGATCCACTCCAGAGTGCTGTTATGACTTAAATGTGTTGATCTCGGTGGGACATTGAAGAATGCAGCTTATTTGACAACTCACACTGCAATAGTGGTTAAAACGTGTGTTACCTGCAAATAACAGCTTAAAAGCCTCTTCCCTGTGTGAAACAGCTATTACAGCCTTTTCCCCACATTAAACTTGTAAAAGCATTGTTTTGCACTTATTTGATGTTTAGACGCCATTTTGTGTTCAAAGACACTGGAATCACACTGAAACAAAAGAAGATCCACTCCAGAGTGCTTTTATGACTTAAATGTGTTGATCTCGGTGGGACATTGAAGAATGCAGCTTATTTGACAACTCACACTGCAATAGTGGTTAAAACGTGTGTTACCTGCAAATAACAGCTTAAAAGCCTCTTCCCTGTGTGAAACAGCTATTACAGCCTTTTCCCCACATTAAACTTGTAAAAGCATTGTTTTGCACTTATTTGATGTTTAGACGCCATTTTGTGTTCAAAGACACTGGAATCACATTGAAACAAAAGAAGATCCACTCCAGAGTGCTGTTATGACTTAAATGTGTTGATCTCGGTGGGACATTGAAGAATGCAGCTTATTTGACAACTCACACTGCAATAGTGGTTAAAACGTGTGTTACCTGCAAATAACAGCTTAAAAGCCTCTTCCCTGTGTGAAACAGCTATTACAGCCTTTTCCCCACATTAAACTTGTAAAAGCATTGTTTTGCACTTATTTGATGTTTAGACGCCATTTTGTGTTCAAAGACACTGGAATCACACTGAAACAAAAGAAGATCCACTCCAGAGTGCTTTTATGACTTAAATGTGTTGATCTCGGTGGGACATTGAAGAATGCAGCTTATTTGACAACTGACACTGCAATAGTGGTTAAAACGTGTGTTACCTGCAAATAACAGCTTAAAAGCCTCTTCCCTGTGTGAAACAGCTATTACAGCCTTTTCCCCACATTAAACTTGTAAAAGCATTGTTTTGCACTTATTTGATGTTTAGACGCCATTTTGTGTTTAAAGACACTGGAATCACACTGAAACAAAAGAAGATCCACTCCAGAGTGCTTTTATGACTTAAATGTGTTGATCTCAGTGGGACATTGAAGAATGCAGCTAATTTGACAACTCACACTGCAATAGTGGTTAAAACGTGTGTTACCTGCAAATAACAGCTTAAAAGCCTCTTCCCTGTGTGAAACAGCTATTACAGCCTTTTCCCCACATTAAACTTGTAAAAGCATTGTTTTGCACTTATTTGATGTTTAGACGCCATTTTGTGTTCAAAGACACTGGAATCACACTGAAACAAAAGAAGATCCACTCCAGAGTGCTTTTATGACTTAAATGTGTTGATCTCGGTGGGACATTGAAGAATGCAGCTTATTTGACAACTCACACTGCAATAGTGGTTAAAACGTGTGTTACCTGCAAATAACAGCTTAAAAGCCTCTTCCCTGTGTGAAACAGCTATTACAGCCTTTTCCCCACATTAAACTTGTAAAAGCATTGTTTTGCACTTATTTGATGTTTAGACGCCATTTTGTGTTCAAAGACACTGGAATCACATTGAAATAAAAGAAGATCCACTCCAGAGTGCTGTTATGACTTAAATGTGTTGATCTCGGTGGGACATTGAAGAATGCAGCTTATTTGACAACTCACACTGTAATAGTGGTTAAAACGTGTGTTACCTGCAAATAACAGCTTAAAAGCCTCTTCCCTGTGTGAAACAGCTGTTTCCGGCTTTTTGCCCACATTAAACTTGTAAAAGCATTGTTTTGCACTTATTTGATGTTTAGACGCCATTTTGTGTTCAAAGACACTGGAATCACATTGAAACAAAAGAAGATCCACTCCAGAGTGCTGTTATGACTTAAATGTGTTGATCTCGGTGGGACATTGAAGAATGCAGCTTATTTGACAACTCACACTGCAATAGTGGTTAAAACGTGTGTTACCTGCAAATAACAGCTTAAAAGCCTCTTCCCTGTGTGAAACAGCTATTACAGCCTTTTCCCCACATTAAACTTGTAAAAGCATTGTTTTGCACTTATTTGATGTTTAGACGCCATTTTGTGTTCAAAGACACTGGAATCACATTGAAATAAAAGAAGATCCACTCCAGAGTGCTGTTATGACTTAAATGTGTTGATCTCGGTGGGACATTGAAGAATGCAGCTTATTTGACAACTCACACTGTAATAGTGGTTAAAACGTGTGTTACCTGCAAATAACAGCTTAAAAGCCTCTTCCCTGTGTGAAACAGCTGTTTCCGGCTTTTTGCCCACATTAAACTTGTAAAAGCATTGTTTTGCACTTATTTGATGTTTAGACGCCATTTTGTGTTCAAAGACACTGGAATCACATTGAAACAAAAGAAGATCCACTCCAGAGTGCTGTTATGACTTAAATGTGTTGATCTCGGTGGGACATTGAAGAATGCAGCTTATTTGACAACTCACACTGCAATAGTGGTTAAAACGTGTGTTACCTGCAAATAACAGCTTAAAAGCCTCTTCCCTGTGTGAAACAGCTATTACAGCCTTTTCCCCACATTAAACTTGTAAAAGCATTGTTTTGCACTTATTTGATGTTTAGACGCCATTTTGTGTTCAAAGACACTGGAATCACATTGAAATAAAAGAAGATCCACTCCAGAGTGCTGTTATGACTTAAATGTGTTGATCTCGGTGGGACATTGAAGAATGCAGCTTATTTGACAACTCACACTGTAATAGTGGTTAAAACGTGTGTTACCTGCAAATAACAGCTTAAAAGCCTCTTCCCTGTGTGAAACAGCTGTTTCCGGCTTTTTGCCCACATTAAACTTGTAAAAGCATTGTTTTGCACTTATTTGATGTTTAGACGCCATTTTGTGTTCAAAGACACTGGAATCACATTGAAACAAAAGAAGATCCACTCCAGAGTGCTGTTATGACTTAAATGTGTTGATCTCGGTGGGACATTGAAGAATGCAGCTTATTTGACAACTCACACTGCAATAGTGGTTAAAACGTGTGTTACCTGCAAATAACAGCTTAAAAGCCTCTTCCCTGTGTGAAACAGCTATTACAGCCTTTTCCCCACATTAAACTTGTAAAAGCATTGTTTTGCACTTATTTGATGTTTAGACGCCATTTTGTGTTCAAAGACACTGGAATCACATTGAAATAAAAGAAGATCCACTCCAGAGTGCTGTTATGACTTAAATGTGTTGATCTCGGTGGGACATTGAAGAATGCAGCTTATTTGACAACTCACACTGTAATAGTGGTTAAAACGTGTGTTACCTGCAAATAACAGCTTAAAAGCCTCTTCCCTGTGTGAAACAGCTGTTTCCGGCTTTTTGCCCACATTAAACTTGTAAAAGCATTGTTTTGCACTTATTTGATGTTTAGACGCCATTTTGTGTTCAAAGACACTGGAATCACATTGAAACAAAAGAAGATCCACTCCAGAGTGCTGTTATGACTTAAATGTGTTGATCTCGGTGGGACATTGAAGAATGCAGCTTATTTGACAACTCACACTGCAATAGTGGTTAAAACGTGTGTTACCTGCAAATAACAGCTTAAAAGCCTCTTCCCTGTGTGAAACAGCTATTACAGCCTTTTCCCCACATTAAACTTGTAAAAGCATTGTTTTGCACTTATTTGATGTTTAGACGCCATTTTGTGTTCAAAGACACTGGAATCACATTGAAATAAAAGAAGATCCACTCCAGAGTGCTGTTATGACTTAAATGTGTTGATCTCGGTGGGACATTGAAGAATGCAGCTTATTTGACAACTCACACTGTAATAGTGGTTAAAACGTGTGTTACCTGCAAATAACAGCTTAAAAGCCTCTTCCCTGTGTGAAACAGCTGTTTCCGGCTTTTTGCCCACATTAAACTTGTAAAAGCATTGTTTTGCACTTATTTGATGTTTAGACGCCATTTTGTGTTCAAAGACACTGGAATCACATTGAAACAAAAGAAGATCCACTCCAGAGTGCTGTTATGACTTAAATGTGTTGATCTCGGTGGGACATTGAAGAATGCAGCTTATTTGACAACTCACACTGCAATAGTGGTTAAAACGTGTGTTACCTGCAAATAACAGCTTAAAAGCCTCTTCCCTGTGTGAAACAGCTATTACAGCCTTTTCCCCACATTAAACTTGTAAAAGCATTGTTTTGCACTTATTTGATGTTTAGACGCCATTTTGTGTTCAAAGACACTGGAATCACACTGAAACAAAAGAAGATCCACTCCAGAGTGCTTTTATGACTTAAATGTGTTGATCTCGGTGGGACATTGAAGAATGCAGCTTATTTGACAACTCACACTGCAATAGTGGTTAAAACGTGTGTTACCTGCAAATAACAGCTTAAAAGCCTCTTCCTGTGTGAAACAGCTATTACAGCCTTTTCCCCACATTAAACTTGTAAAAGCATTGTTTTGCACTTATTTGATGTTTAGACGCCATTTTGTGTTCAAAGACACTGGAATCACACTGAAACAAAAGAAGATCCACTCCAGAGTGCTTTTATGACTTAAATGTGTTGATCTCGGTGGGACATTGAAGAATGCAGCTTATTTGACAACTCACACTGCAATAGTGGTTAAAACGTGTGTTACCTGCAAATAACAGCTTAAAAGCCTCTTCCCTGTGTGAAACAGCTATTACAGCCTTTTCCCCACATTAAACTTGTAAAAGCATTGTTTTGCACTTATTTGATGTTTAGACGCCATTTTGTGTTCAAAGACACTGGAATCACATTGAAACAAAAGAAGATCCACTCCAGAGTGCTGTTATGACTTAAATGTGGTTGATCTCGGTGGGACATTGAAGAATGCAGCTTATTTGACAACTCACACTGCAATAGTGGTTAAAACGTGTGTTACCTGCAAATAACAGCTTAAAAGCCTCTTCCCTGTGTGAAACAGCTATTACAGCCTTTTCCCCACATTAAACTTGTAAAAGCATTGTTTTGCACTTATTTGATGTTTAGACGCCATTTTGTGTTCAAAGACACTGGAATCACACTGAAACAAAAGAAGATCCACTCCAGAGTGCTTTTATGACTTAAATGTGTTGATCTCAGTGGGACATTGAAGAATGCAGCTAATTTGACAACTCACACTGCAATAGTGGTTAAAACGTGTGTTACCTGCAAATAACAGCTTAAAAGCCTCTTCCCTGTGTGAAACAGCTATTACAGCCTTTTCCCCACATTAAACTTGTAAAAGCATTGTTTTGCACTTATTTGATGTTTAGACGCCATTTTGTGTTCAAAGACACTGGAATCACACTGAAACAAAAGAAGATCCACTCCAGAGTGCTTTTATGACTTAAATGTGTTGATCTCGGTGGGACATTGAAGAATGCAGCTTATTTGACAACTCACACTGCAATAGTGGTTAAAACGTGTGTTACCTGCAAATAACAGCTTAAAAGCCTCTTCCCTGTGTGAAACAGCTATTACAGCCTTTTCCCCACATTAAACTTGTAAAAGCATTGTTTTGCACTTATTTGATGTTTAGACGCCATTTTGTGTTCAAAGACACTGGAATCACATTGAAATAAAAGAAGATCCACTCCAGAGTGCTGTTATGACTTAAATGTGTTGATCTCGGTGGGACATTGAAGAATGCAGCTTATTTGACAACTCACACTGTAATAGTGGTTAAAACGTGTGTTACCTGCAAATAACAGCTTAAAAGCCTCTTCCCTGTGTGAAACAGCTGTTTCCGGCTTTTTGCCCACATTAAACTTGTAAAAGCATTGTTTTGCACTTATTTGATGTTTAGACGCCATTTTGTGTTCAAAGACACTGGAATCACATTGAAACAAAAGAAGATCCACTCCAGAGTGCTGTTATGACTTAAATGTGTTGATCTCGGTGGGACATTGAAGAATGCAGCTTATTTGACAACTCACACTGCAATAGTGGTTAAAACGTGTGTTACCTGCAAATAACAGCTTAAAAGCCTCTTCCCTGTGTGAAACAGCTGTTTCCGGCTTTTTGCCCACATTAAACTTGTAAAAGCATTGTTTTGCACTTATTTGATGTTTAGACGCCATTTTGTGTTCAAAGACACTGGAATCACATTGAAACAAAAGAAGATCCACTCCAGAGTGCTGTTATGACTTAAATGTGTTGATCTCGGTGGGACATTGAAGAATGCAGCTTATTTGACAACTCACACTGCAATAGTGGTTAAAACGTGTGTTACCTGCAAATAACAGCTTAAAAGCCTCTTCCCTGTGTGAAACAGCTATTACAGCCTTTTCCCCACATTAAACTTGTAAAAGCATTGTTTTGCACTTATTTGATGTTTAGACGCCATTTTGTGTTCAAAGACACTGGAATCACACTGAAACAAAAGAAGATCCACTCCAGAGTGCTTTTATGACTTAAATGTGTTGATCTCGGTGGGACATTGAAGAATGCAGCTTATTTGACAACTCACACTGCAATAGTGGTTAAAACGTGTGTTACCTGCAAATAACAGCTTAAAAGCCTCTTCCCTGTGTGAAACAGCTATTACAGCCTTTTCCCCACATTAAACTTGTAAAAGCATTGTTTTGCACTTATTTGATGTTTAGACGCCATTTTGTGTTCAAAGACACTGGAATCACACTGAAACAAAGAAGATCCACTCCAGAGTGCTTTTATGACTTAAATGTGTTGATCTCGGTGGGACATTGAAGAATGCAGCTTATTTGACAACTCACACTGCAATAGTGGTTAAAACGTGTGTTACCTGCAAATAACAGCTTAAAAGCCTCTTCCCTGTGTGAAACAGCTATTACAGCCTTTTCCCCACATTAAACTTGTAAAAGCATTGTTTTGCACTTATTTGATGTTTAGACGCCATTTTGTGTTCAAAGACACTGGAATCACATTGAAACAAAAGAAGATCCACTCCAGAGTGCTGTTATGACTTAAATGTGTTGATCTCGGTGGGACATTGAAGAATGCAGCTTATTTGACAACTCACACTGCAATAGTGGTTAAAACGTGTGTTACCTGCAAATAACAGCTTAAAAGCCTCTTCCCTGTGTGAAACAGCTATTACAGCCTTTTCCCCACATTAAACTTGTAAAAAGCATTGTTTTGCACTTATTTGATGTTTAGACGCCATTTTGTGTTCAAAGACACTGGAATCACACTGAAACAAAAGAAGATCCACTCCAGAGTGCTTTTATGACTTAAATGTGTTGATCTCGGTGGGACATTGAAGAATGCAGCTTATTTGACAACTGACACTGCAATAGTGGTTAAAACGTGTGTTACCTGCAAATAACAGCTTAAAAGCCTCTTCCCTGTGTGAAACAGCTATTACAGCCTTTTCCCCACATTAAACTTGTAAAAGCATTGTTTTGCACTTATTTGATGTTTAGACGCCATTTTGTGTTTAAAGACACTGGAATCACACTGAAACAAAAGAAGATCCACTCCAGAGTGCTTTTATGACTTAAATGTGTTGATCTCAGTGGGACATTGAAGAATGCAGCTAATTTGACAACTCACACTGCAATAGTGGTTAAAACGTGTGTTACCTGCAAATAACAGCTTAAAAGCCTCTTCCCTGTGTGAAACAGCTATTACAGCCTTTTCCCCACATTAAACTTGTAAAAGCATTGTTTTGCACTTATTTGATGTTTAGACGCCATTTTGTGTTCAAAGACACTGGAATCACACTGAAACAAAAGAAGATCCACTCCAGAGTGCTTTTATGACTTAAATGTGTTGATCTCGGTGGGACATTGAAGAATGCAGCTTATTTGACAACTCACACTGCAATAGTGGTTAAAACGTGTGTTACCTGCAAATAACAGCTTAAAAGCCTCTTCCCTGTGTGAAACAGCTATTACAGCCTTTTCCCCACATTAAACTTGTAAAAGCATTGTTTTGCACTTATTTGATGTTTAGACGCCATTTTGTGTTCAAAGACACTGGAATCACATTGAAATAAAAGAAGATCCACTCCAGAGTGCTGTTATGACTTAAATGTGTTGATCTCGGTGGGACATTGAAGAATGCAGCTTATTTGACAACTCACACTGTAATAGTGGTTAAAACGTGTGTTACCTGCAAATAACAGCTTAAAAGCCTCTTCCCTGTGTGAAACAGCTGTTTCCGGCTTTTTGCCCACATTAAACTTGTAAAAGCATTGTTTTGCACTTATTTGATGTTTAGACGCCATTTTGTGTTCAAAGACACTGGAATCACATTGAAACAAAAGAAGATCCACTCCAGAGTGCTGTTATGACTTAAATGTGTTGATCTCGGTGGGACATTGAAGAATGCAGCTTATTTGACAACTCACACTGCAATAGTGGTTAAAACGTGTGTTACCTGCAAATAACAGCTTAAAAGCCTCTTCCCTGTGTGAAACAGCTATTACAGCCTTTTCCCCACATTAAACTTGTAAAAGCATTGTTTTGCACTTATTTGATGTTTAGACGCCATTTTGTGTTCAAAGACACTGGAATCACATTGAAATAAAAGAAGATCCACTCCAGAGTGCTGTTATGACTTAAATGTGTTGATCTCGGTGGGACATTGAAGAATGCAGCTTATTTGACAACTCACACTGCAATAGTGGTTAAAACGTGTGTTACCTGCAAATAACAGCTTAAAAGCCTCTTCCCTGTGTGAAACAGCTATTACAGCCTTTTCCCCACATTAAACTTGTAAAAGCATTGTTTTGCACTTATTTGATGTTTAGACGCCATTTTGTGTTCAAAGACACTGGAATCACACTGAAACAAAAGAAGATCCACTCCAGAGTGCTTTTATGACTTAAATGTGTTGATCTCGGTGGGACATTGAAGAATGCAGCTTATTTGACAACTCACACTGCAATAGTGGTTAAAACGTGTGTTACCTGCAAATAACAGCTTAAAAGCCTCTTCCCTGTGTGAAACAGCTATTACAGCCTTTTCCCCACATTAAACTTGTAAAAGCATTGTTTTGCACTTATTTGATGTTTAGACGCCATTTTGTGTTCAAAGACACTGGAATCACACTGAAACAAAAGAAGATCCACTCCAGAGTGCTTTTATGACTTAAATGTGTTGATCTCGGTGGGACATTGAAGAATGCAGCTTATTTGACAACTCACACTGCAATAGTGGTTAAAACGTGTGTTACCTGCAAATAACAGCTTAAAAGCCTCTTCCCTGTGTGAAACAGCTATTACAGCCTTTTCCCCACATTAAACTTGTAAAAGCATTGTTTTGCACTTATTTGATGTTTAGACGCCATTTTGTGTTCAAAGACACTGGAATCACATTGAAACAAAAGAAGATCCACTCCAGAGTGCTGTTATGACTTAAATGTGTTGATCTCGGTGGGACATTGAAGAATGCAGCTTATTTGACAACTCACACTGCAATAGTGGTTAAAACGTGTGTTACCTGCAAATAACAGCTTAAAAGCCTCTTCCCTGTGTGAAACAGCTATTACAGCCTTTTCCCCACATTAAACTTGTAAAAGCATTGTTTTGCACTTATTTGATGTTTAGACGCCATTTTGTGTTCAAAGACACTGGAATCACACTGAAACAAAAGAAGATCCACTCCAGAGTGCTTTTATGACTTAAATGTGTTGATCTCGGTGGGACATTGAAGAATGCAGCTTATTTGACAACTGACACTGCAATAGTGGTTAAAACGTGTGTTACCTGCAAATAACAGCTTAAAAGCCTCTTCCCTGTGTGAAACAGCTATTACAGCCTTTTCCCCACATTAAACTTGTAAAAGCATTGTTTTGCACTTATTTGATGTTTAGACGCCATTTTGTGTTCAAAGACACTGGAATCACACTGAAACAAAAGAAGATCCACTCCAGAGTGCTTTTATGACTTAAATGTGTTGATCTCAGTGGGACATTGAAGAATGCAGCTTATTTGACAACTCACACTGCAATAGTGGTTAAAACGTGTGTTACCTGCAAATAACAGCTTAAAAGCCTCTTCCCTGTGTGAAACAGCTATTACAGCCTTTTCCCCACATTAAACTTGTAAAAGCATTGTTTTGCACTTATTTGATGTTTAGACGCCATTTTGTGTTCAAAGACACTGGAATCACACTGAAACAAAAGAAGATCCACTCCAGAGTGCTTTTATGACTTAAATGTGTTGATCTCGGTGGGACATTGAAGAATGCAGCTTATTTGACAACTCACACTGCAATAGTGGTTAAAACGTGTGTTACCTGCAAATAACAGCTTAAAAGCCTCTTCCCTGTGTGAAACAGCTATTACAGCCCTTCCCCCACATTAAACTTGTAAAAGCATTGTTTTGCACTTATTTGATGTTTAGACGCCATTTTGTGTTCAAAGACACTGGAATCACATTGAAATAAAAGAAGATCCACTCCAGAGTGCTGTTATGACTTAAATGTGTTGATCTCGGTGGGACATTGAAGAATGCAGCTTATTTGACAACTCACACTGCAATAGTGGTTAAAACGTGTGTTACCTGCAAATAACAGCTTAAAAGCCTCTTCCCTGTGTGAAACAGCTATTACAGCCTTTTCCCCACATTAAACTTGTAAAAGCATTGTTTTGCACTTATTTGATGTTTAGACGCCATTTTGTGTTCAAAGACACTGGAATCACATTGAAACAGAGAGATCCACTCCAGAGTGCTGTTATGACTTAAATGTGTTGATCTCGGTGGGACATTGAAGAATGCAGCTTATTTGACAACTCACACTGCAATAGTGGTTAAAACGTGTGTTACCTGCAAATAACAGCTTAAAAGCCTCTTCCCTGTGTGAAACAGCTATTACAGCCTTTTCCCCACATTAAACTTGTAAAAGCATTGTTTTGCACTTATTTGATGTTTAGACGCCATTTTGTGTTCAAAGACACTGGAATCACACTGAAACAAAAGAAGATCCACTCCAGAGTGCTTTTATGACTTAAATGTGTTGATCTCGGTGGGACATTGAAGAATGCAGCTTATTTGACAACTCACACTGCAATAGTGGTTAAAACGTGTGTTACCTGCAAATAACAGCTTAAAAGCCTCTTCCCTGTGTGAAACAGCTATTACAGCCTTTTCCCCACATTAAACTTGTAAAAGCATTGTTTTGCACTTATTTGATGTTTAGACGCCATTTTGTGTTCAAAGACACTGGAATCACATTGAAATAAAAGAAGATCCACTCCAGAGTGCTGTTATGACTTAAATGTGTTGATCTCGGTGGGACATTGAAGAATGCAGCTTATTTGACAACTCACACTGCAATAGTGGTTAAAACGTGTGTTACCTGCAAATAACAGCTTAAAAGCCTCTTCCCTGTGTGAAACAGCTATTACAGCCTTTTCCCCACATTAAACTTGTAAAAGCATTGTTTTGCACTTATTTGATGTTTAGACGCCATTTTGTGTTCAAAGACACTGGAATCACATTGAAACAGAGAGATCCACTCCAGAGTGCTGTTATGACTTAAATGTGTTGATCTCGGTGGGACATTGAAGAATGCAGCTTATTTGACAACTCACACTGCAATAGTGGTTAAAACGTGTGTTACCTGCAAATAACAGCTTAAAAGCCTCTTCCCTGTGTGAAACAGCTATTACAGCCTTTTCCCCATATTAAACTTGTAAAAGCATTGTTTTGCACTTATTTGATGTTTAGACGCCATTTTGTGTTCAAAGACACTGGAATCACACTGAAACAAAAGAAGATCCACTCCAGAGTGCTTTTATGACTTAAATGTGTTGATCTCAGTGGGACATTGAAGAATGCAGCTTATTTGACAACTGACACTGCAATAGTGGTTAAAATGCATGTTACCTGCAAATAACAGCTTAAAAGCCTCTTCCCTGTGTGAAACAGCTATTACAGCCTTTTCCCCATATTAAACTTGTAAAAGCATTGTTTTGCACTTATTTGATGTTTAGACGCCATTTTGTGTTCAAAGACACTGGAATCACACTGAAACAAAAGAAGATCCACTCCAGAGTGCTTTTATGACTTAAATGTGTTGATCTCAGTGGGACATTGAAGAATGCAGCTTATTTGACAACTGACACTGCAATAGTGGTTAAAATGCATGTTACCTGCAAATAACAGCTTAAAAGCCTCTTCCCTGTGTGAAACAGCTATTACAGCCTTTTCCCCATTAAACTTGTAAAAGCATTGTTTTGCACTTATTTGATGTTTAGACGCCATTTTGTGTTCAAAGACACTGGAATCACATTGAAACAGAGAGATCCACTCCAGAGTGCTGTTATGACTTAAATGTGTTGATCTCGGTGGGACATTGAAGAATGCAGCTTATTTGACAACTCACACTGCAATAGTGGTTAAAACGTGTGTTACCTGCAAATAACAGCTTAAAAGCCTCTTACCTGTGTGAAACAGCTATTACAGCCTTTTCCCCACATTAAACTTGTAAAAGCATTGTTTTGCACTTATTTGATGTTTAGACGCCATTTTGTGTTCAAAGACACTGGAATCACACTGAAACAAAAGAAGATCCACTCCAGAGTGCTTTTATGACTTAAATGTGTTGATCTCGGTGGGACATTGAAGAATGCAGCTTATTTGACAACTGACACTGCAATAGTGGTTAAAACGTGTGTTACCTGCAAATAACAGCTTAAAAGCCTCTTCCCTGTGTGAAACAGCTATTACAGCCTTTTCCCCACATTAAACTTGTAAAAGCATTGTTTTGCACTTATTTGATGTTTAGACGCCATTTTGTGTTCAAAGACACTGGAATCACATTGAAATAAAAGAAGATCCACTCCAGAGTGCTGTTATGACTTAAATGTGTTGATCTCGGTGGGACATTGAAGAATGCAGCTTATTTGACAACTCACACTGCAATAGTGGTTAAAACGTGTGTTACATGCAAATAACAGCTTAAAAGCCTCTTCCCTGTGTGAAACAGCTATTACAGCCTTTTCCCCACATTAAACTTGTAAAAGCATTGTTTTGCACTTATTTGATGTTTAGACGCCATTTTGTGTTCAAAGACACTGGAATCACATTGAAACAGAGAGATCCACTCCAGAGTGCTGTTATGACTTAAATGTGTTGATCTCGGTGGGACATTGAAGAATGCAGCTTATTTGACAACTCACACTGCAATAGTGGTTAAAACGTGTGTTACCTGCAAATAACAGCTTAAAAGCCTCTTCCCTGTGTGAAACAGCTATTACAGCCTTTTCCCCATATTAAACTTGTAAAAGCATTGTTTTGCACTTATTTGATGTTTAGACGCCATTTTGTGTTCAAAGACACTGGAATCACACTGAAACAAAAGAAGATCCACTCCAGAGTGCTTTTATGACTTAAATGTGTTGATCTCGGTGGGACATTGAAGAATGCAGCTTATTTGACAACTCACACTGCAATAGTGGTTAAAACGTGTGTTACCTGCAAATAACAGCTTAAAAGCCTCTTCCCTGTGTGAAACAGCTATTACAGCCTTTTCCCCACATTAAACTTGTAAAAGCATTGTTTTGCACTTATTTGATGTTTAGACGCCATTTTGTGTTCAAAGACACTGGAATCACATTGAAATAAAAGAAGATCCACTCCAGAGTGCTGTTATGACTTAAATGTGTTGATCTCGGTGGGACATTGAAGAATGCAGCTTATTTGACAACTCACACTGCAATAGTGGTTAAAACGTGTGTTACCTGCAAATAACAGCTTAAAAGCCTGTTCCCTGCGTGAAACAGCTATTACAGCCTTTTCCCCACATTAAACTTGTAAAAGCATTGTTTTGCACTTATTTGATGTTTAGACGCCATTTTGTGTTCAAAGACACTGGAATCACATTGAAACAAAAGAAGATCCACTCCAGAGTGCTTTTATGACTTAAATGTGTTGATCTCAGTGTGACATTGAAGAATGCAGCTTATTTGACAACTGACACTGCAATAGTGGTTAAAACCTGTGTTACCTGCAAATAACAGATTAAAAGCCTCTTCCCTGTGTGAAACAGCTATTACAGCCTTTTCCCCACATTAAACTTGTAAAAGCATTGTTTTGCACTTATTTGATGTTTAGACGCCATTTTGTGTTCAAAGACACTGGAATCACACTGAAACAAAAGAAGATCCACTCCAGAGTGCTTTTATGACTTAAATGTGTTGATCTCAGTGTGACATTGAAGAATGCAGCTTATTTGACAACTGACACTGCAATAGTGGTTAAAACCTGTGTTACCTGCAAATAACAGATTAAAAGCCTCTTCCCTGTGTGAAACAGCTATTACAGCCTTTTCCCCACATTAAACTTGTAAAAGCATTGTTTTGCACTTATTTGATGTTTAGACGCCATTTTGTGTTCAAAGACACTGGAATCACACTGAAACAAAAGAAGATCCACTCCATAGTGCTTTTATGACTTAAATGTGTTGATCTCAGTGTGACATTGAAGAATGCAGCTTATTTGACAACTGACACTGCAATAGTGGTTAAAACCTGTGTTACCTGCAAATAACAGCTTAAAAGCCTCTTCCCTGTGTGAAACAGCTATTACAGCCTTTTCCCCACATTAAACTTGTAAAAGCATTGTTTTGCACTTATTTGATGTTTAGACGCCATTTTGTGTTCAAAGACACTGGAATCACACTGAAACAAAAGAAGATCCACTCCAGAGTGCTTTTATGACTTAAATGTGTTGATCTCAGTGTGACATTGAAGAATGCAGCTTATTTGACAACTGACACTGCAATAGTGGTTAAAACGTGTGTTACCTGCAAATAACAGCTTAAAAGCCTCTTCCCTGCGTGAAACAGCTATTACAGCCTTTTCCCCACATTAAACTTGTAAAAGCATTGTTTTGCACTTATTTGATGTTTAGACGCCATTTTGTGTTCAAAGACACTGGAATCACATTGAAACGAAAGAAGATCCACTCCAGAGTGCTGTTATGACTTAAATGTGTTGATCTCGGTGGGACATTGAAGAATGCAGCTTATTTGACAACTGACACTGCAATAGTGGTTAAAACGTGTGTTACCTGCAAATAACAGCTTAAAAGCCTGTTCCCTGCGTGAAACAGCTATTACAGCCTTTTCCCCACATTAAACTTGTAAAAGCATTGTTTTGCACTTATTTGATGTTTAGACGCCATTTTGTGTTCAAAGACACTGGAATCACATTGAAACAAAAGAAGATCCACTCCAGAGTGCTTTTATGACTTAAATGTGTTGATCTCAGTGTGACATTGAAGAATGCAGCTTATTTGACAACTGACACTGCAATAGTGGTTAAAACCTGTGTTACCTGCAAATAACAGATTAAAAGCCTCTTCCCTGTGTGAAACAGCTATTACAGCCTTTTCCCCACATTAAACTTGTAAAAGCATTGTTTTGCACTTATTTGATGTTTAGACGCCATTTTGTGTTCAAAGACACTGGAATCACACTGAAACAAAAGAAGATCCACTCCAGAGTGCTTTTATGACTTAAATGTGTTGATCTCAGTGTGACATTGAAGAATGCAGCTTATTTGACAACTGACACTGCAATAGTGGTTAAAACGTGTGTTACCTGCAAATAACAGCTTAAAAGCCTGTTCCCTGCGTGAAACACTTATTACAGCCTTTTCCCCACATTAAACTTGTAAAACAATTGTTTTGCACTTATTTGATGTTTAGACGCCATTTTGTGTTCAAAGACACTGGAATCACACTGAAACAAAAGAAGATCCACTCCAGAGTGCTTTTATGACTTAAATGTGTTGATCTCAGTGTGACATTGAAGAATGCAGCTTATTTGACAACTGACACTGCAATAGTGGTTAAAACGTGTGTTACCTGCAAATAACAGCTTAAAAGCCTCTTCCCTGCGTGAAACAGCTATTACAGCCTTTTCCCCACATTAAACTTGTAAAAGCATTGTTTTGCACTTATTTGATGTTTAGACGCCATTTTGTGTTCAAAGACACTGGAATCACATTGAAACGAAAGAAGATCCACTCCAGAGTGCTGTTATGACTTAAATGTGTTGATCTCAGTGGGACATTGAAGAATGCAGCTTATTTGACAACTGACACTGCAATAGTGCTTAAAACGTGTGTTACCTGCAAATAACAGCTTAAAAGCCTCTTCCCTGTGTGAAACAGCTATTACAGCCTTTTCCCCACATTAAACTTGTAAAAGCATTGTTTTGCACTTATTTGATGTTTAGACGCCATTTTGTGTTCAAAGACACTGGAATCACACTGAAACAAAAGAAGATCCACTCCAGAGTGCTTTTATGACTTAAATGTGTTGATCTCAGTGTGACATTGAAGAATGCAGCTTATTTGACAACTGACACTGCAATAGTGGTTAAAACCTGTGTTACCTGCAAATAACAGATTAAAAGCCTCTTCCCTGTGTGAAACAGCTATTACAGCCTTTTCCCCACATTAAACTTGTAAAAGCATTGTTTTGCACTTATTTGATGTTTAGACGCCATTTTGTGTTCAAAGACACTGGAATCACACTGAAACAAAAGAAGATCCACTCCATAGTGCTTTTATGACTTAAATGTGTTGATCTCAGTGTGACATTGAAGAATGCAGCTTATTTGACAACTGACACTGCAATAGTGGTTAAAACCTGTGTTACCTGCAAATAACAGATTAAAAGCCTCTTCCCTGTGTGAAACAGCTATTACAGCCTTTTCCCCACATTAAACTTGTAAAAGCATTGTTTTGCACTTATTTGATGTTTAGACGCCATTTTGTGTTCAAAGACACTGGAATCACACTGAAACAAAAGAAGATCCACTCCATAGTGCTTTTATGACTTAAATGTGTTGATCTCAGTGTGACATTGAAGAATGCAGCTTATTTGACAACTGACACTGCAATAGTGGTTAAAACCTGTGTTACCTGCAAATAACAGCTTAAAAGCCTCTTCCCTGTGTGAAACAGCTATTACAGCCTTTTCCCCACATTAAACTTGTAAAAGCATTGTTTTGCACTTATTTGATGTTTAGACGCCATTTTGTGTTCAAAGACACTGGAATCACACTGAAACAAAAGAAGATCCACTCCAGAGTGCTTTTATGACTTAAATGTGTTGATCTCAGTGTGACATTGAAGAATGCAGCTTATTTGACAACTGACACTGCAATAGTGGTTAAAACGTGTGTTACCTGCAAATAACAGCTTAAAAGCCTCTTCCCTGCGTGAAACAGCTATTACAGCCTTTTCCCCACATTAAACTTGTAAAAGCATTGTTTTGCACTTATTTGATGTTTAGACGCCATTTTGTGTTCAAAGACACTGGAATCACATTGAAACGAAAGAAGATCCACTCCAGAGTGCTGTTATGACTTAAATGTGTTGATCTCGGTGGGACATTGAAGAATGCAGCTTATTTGACAACTGACACTGCAATAGTGGTTAAAACGTGTGTTACCTGCAAATAACAGCTTAAAAGCCTGTTCCCTGCGTGAAACAGCTATTACAGCCTTTTCCCCACATTAAACTTGTAAAAGCATTGTTTTGCACTTATTTGATGTTTAGACGCCATTTTGTGTTCAAAGACACTGGAATCACATTGAAACAAAGAAGATCCACTCCAGAGTGCTTTTATGACTTAAATGTGTTGATCTCAGTGTGACATTGAAGAATGCAGCTTATTTGACAACTGACACTGCAATAGTGGTTAAAACCTGTGTTACCTGCAAATAACAGATTAAAAGCCTCTTCCCTGTGTGAAACAGCTATTACAGCCTTTTCCCCACATTAAACTTGTAAAAGCATTGTTTTGCACTTATTTGATGTTTAGACGCCATTTTGTGTTCAAAGACACTGGAATCACACTGAAACAAAAGAAGATCCACTCCAGAGTGCTTTTATGACTTAAATGTGTTGATCTCAGTGTGACATTGAAGAATGCAGCTTATTTGACAACTGACACTGCAATAGTGGTTAAAACGTGTGTTACCTGCAAATAACAGCTTAAAAGCCTGTTCCCTGCGTGAAACACTTATTACAGCCTTTTCCCCACATTAAACTTGTAAAACAATTGTTTTGCACTTATTTGATGTTTAGACGCCATTTTGTGTTCAAAGACACTGGAATCACACTGAAACAAAAGAAGATCCACTCCAGAGTGCTTTTATGACTTAAATGTGTTGATCTCAGTGTGACATTGAAGAATGCAGCTTATTTGACAACTGACACTGCAATAGTGGTTAAAACGTGTGTTACCTGCAAATAACAGCTTAAAAGCCTCTTCCCTGCGTGAAACAGCTATTACAGCCTTTTCCCCACATTAAACTTGTAAAAGCATTGTTTTGCACTTATTTGATGTTTAGACGCCATTTTGTGTTCAAAGACACTGGAATCACATTGAAACGAAAGAAGATCCACTCCAGAGTGCTGTTATGACTTAAATGTGTTGATCTCAGTGGGACATTGAAGAATGCAGCTTATTTGACAACTGACACTGCAATAGTGCTTAAAACGTGTGTTACCTGCAAATAACAGCTTAAAAGCCTCTTCCCTGTGTGAAACAGCTATTACAGCCTTTTCCCCACATTAAACTTGTAAAAGCATTGTTTTGCACTTATTTGATGTTTAGACGCCATTTTGTGTTCAAAGACACTGGAATCACACTGAAACAAAAGAAGATCCACTCCAGAGTGCTTTTATGACTTAAATGTGTTGATCTCAGTGTGACATTAAAGAATGCAGCTTATTTGACAACTGACACTGCAATAGTGGTTAAAACGTGTGTTACCTGCAAATAACAGCTTAAAAGCCTGTTCCCTGCGTGAAACACTTATTACAGCCTTTTCCCCACATTAAACTTGTAAAACAATTGTTTTGCACTTATTTGATGTTTAGACGCCATTTTGTGTTCAAAGACACTGGAATCACACTGAAACAAAAGAAGATCCACTCCAGAGTGCTTTTATGACTTAAATGTGTTGATCTCAGTGTGACATTGAAGAATGCAGCTTATTTGACAACTGACACTGCAATAGTGGTTAAAACCTGTGTTACCTGCAAATAACAGCTTAAAAGCCTCTTCCCTGTGTGAAACAGCTATTACAGCCTTTTCCCCACATTAAACTTGTAAAAGCATTGTTTTGCACTTATTTGATGTTTAGACGCCATTTTGTGTTCAAAGACACTGGAATCACACTGAAACAAAAGAAGATCCACTCCAGAGTGCTTTTATGACTTAAATGTGTTGATCTCAGTGTGACATTGAAGAATGCAGCTTATTTGACAACTGACACTGCAATAGTGGTTAAAACGTGTGTTACCTGCAAATAACAGCTTAAAAGCCTCTTCCCTGTGTGAAACAGCTATTACAGCCTTTTCCCCACATTAAACTTGTAAAAGCATTGTTTTGCACTTATTTGATGTTTAGACGCCATTTTGTGTTCAAAGACACTGGAATCACACTGAAACAAAAGAAGATCCACTCCAGAGTGCTTTTATGACTTAAATGTGTTGATCTCAGTGTGACATTGAAGAATGCAGCTTATTTGACAACTGACACTGCAATAGTGGTTAAAACCTGTGTTACCTGCAAATAACAGCTTAAAAGCCTCTTCCCTGTGTGAAACAGCTATTACAGCCTTTTCCCCACATTAAACTTGTAAAAGCATTGTTTTGCACTTATTTGATGTTTAGACGCCATTTTGTGTTCAAAGACACTGGAATCACACTGAAACAAAAGAAGATCCACTCCAGAGTGCTTTTATGACTTAAATGTGTTGATCTCAGTGTGACATTGAAGAATGCAGCTTATTTGACAACTGACACTGCAATAGTGGTTAAAACGTGTGTTACCTGCAAATAACAGCTTAAAAGCCTCTTCCCTGCGTGAAACAGCTATTACAGCCTTTTCCCCACATTAAACTTGTAAAAGCATTGTTTTGCACTTATTTGATGTTTAGACGCCATTTTGTGTTCAAAGACACTGGAATCACATTGAAACGAAAGAAGATCCACTCCAGAGTGCTGTTATGACTTAAATGTGTTGATCTCGGTGGGACATTGAAGAATGCAGCTTATTTGACAACTGACACTGCAATAGTGGTTAAAACGTGTGTTACCTGCAAATAACAGCTTAAAAGCCTGTTCCCTGCATGAAACAGCTATTACAGCCTTTTCCCCACATTAAACTTGTAAAAGCATTGTTTTGCACTTATTTGATGTTTAGACGCCATTTTGTGTTCAAAGACACTGGAATCACATTGAAACAAAAGAAGATCCACTCCAGAGTGCTTTTATGACTTAAATGTGTTGATCTCAGTGTGACATTGAAGAATGCAGCTTATTTGACAACTGACACTGCAATAGTGGTTAAAACCTGTGTTACCTGCAAATAACAGCTTAAAAGCCTCTTCCCTGTGTGAAACAGCTATTACAGCCTTTTCCCCACATTAAACTTGTAAAAGCATTGTTTTGCACTTATTTGATGTTTAGACGCCATTTTGTGTTCAAAGACACTGGAATCACACTGAAACAAAAGAAGATCCACTCCAGAGTGCTTTTATGACTTAAATGTGTTGATCTCAGTGTGACATTGAAGAATGCAGCTTATTTGACAACTGACACTGCAATAGTGGTTAAAACGTGTGTTACCTGCAAATAACAGCTTAAAAGCCTGTTCCCTGCGTGAAACACTTATTACAGCCTTTTCCCCACATTAAACTTGTAAAACAATTGTTTTGCACTTATTTGATGTTTAGACGCCATTTTGTGTTCAAAGACACTGGAATCACACTGAAACAAAAGAAGATCCACTCCAGAGTGCTTTTATGACTTAAATGTGTTGATCTCAGTGTGACATTGAAGAATGCAGCTTATTTGACAACTGACACTGCAATAGTGGTTAAAACGTGTGTTACCTGCAAATAACAGCTTAAAAGCCTCTTCCCTGCGTGAAACAGCTATTACAGCCTTTTCCCCACATTAAACTTGTAAAAGCATTGTTTTGCACTTATTTGATGTTTAGACGCCATTTTGTGTTCAAAGACACTGGAATCACATTGAAACGAAAGAAGATCCACTCCAGAGTGCTGTTATGACTTAAATGTGTTGATCTCGGTGGGACATTGAAGAATGCAGCTTATTTGACAACTGACACTGCAATAGTGGTTAAAACGTGTGTTACCTGCAAATAACAGCTTAAAAGCCTGTTCCCTGCGTGAAACAGCTATTACAGCCTTTTCCCCACATTAAACTTGTAAAAGCATTGTTTTGCACTTATTTGATGTTTAGACGCCATTTTGTGTTCAAAGACACTGGAATCACATTGAAACAAAAGAAGATCCACTCCAGAGTGCTTTTATGACTTAAATGTGTTGATCTCAGTGTGACATTGAAGAATGCAGCTTATTTGACAACTGACACTGCAATAGTGGTTAAAACCTGTTACCTGCAAATAACAGCTTAAAAGCCTCTTCCCTGTGTGAAACAGCTATTACAGCCTTTTCCCCACATTAAACTTGTAAAAGCATTGTTTTGCACTTATTTGATGTTTAGACGCCATTTTGTGTTCAAAGACACTGGAATCACACTGAAACAAAAGAAGATCCACTCCAGAGTGCTTTTATGACTTAAATGTGTTGATCTCAGTGTGACATTGAAGAATGCAGCTTATTTGACAACTGACACTGCAATAGTGGTTAAAACGTGTGTTACCTGCAAATAACAGCTTAAAAGCCTCTTCCCTGCGTGAAACAGCTATTACAGCCTTTTCCCCACATTAAACTTGTAAAAGCATTGTTTTGCACTTATTTGATGTTTAGACGCCATTTTGTGTTCAAAGACACTGGAATCACATTGAAACGAAAGAAGATCCACTCCAGAGTGCTGTTATGACTTAAATGTGTTGATCTCGGTGGGACATTGAAGAATGCAGCTTATTTGACAACTGACACTGCAATAGTGGTTAAAACGTGTGTTACCTGCAAATAACAGCTTAAAAGCCTGTTCCCTGCGTGAAACAGCTATTACAGCCTTTTCCCCACATTAAACTTGTAAAAGCATTGTTTTGCACTTATTTGATGTTTAGACGCCATTTTGTGTTCAAAGACACTGGAATCACATTGAAACAAAAGAAGATCCACTCCAGAGTGCTTTTATGACTTAAATGTGTTGATCTCAGTGTGACATTGAAGAATGCAGCTTATTTGACAACTGACACTGCAATAGTGGTTAAAACCTGTGTTACCTGCAAATAACAGATTAAAAGCCTCTTCCCTGTGTGAAACAGCTATTACAGCCTTTTCCCCACATTAAACTTGTAAAAGCATTGTTTTGCACTTATTTGATGTTTAGACGCCATTTTGTGTTCAAAGACACTGGAATCACACTGAAACAAAAGAAGATCCACTCCAGAGTGCTTTTATGACTTAAATGTGTTGATCTCAGTGTGACATTGAAGAATGCAGCTTATTTGACAACTGACACTGCAATAGTGGTTAAAACGTGTGTTACCTGCAAATAACAGCTTAAAAGCCTGTTCCCTGCGTGAAACACTTATTACAGCCTTTTCCCCACATTAAACTTGTAAAACAATTGTTTTGCACTTATTTGATGTTTAGACGCCATTTTGTGTTCAAAGACACTGGAATCACACTGAAACAAAAGAAGATCCACTCCAGAGTGCTTTTATGACTTAAATGTGTTGATCTCAGTGTGACATTGAAGAATGCAGCTTATTTGACAACTGACACTGCAATAGTGGTTAAAACGTGTGTTACCTGCAAATAACAGCTTAAAAGCCTCTTCCCTGCGTGAAACAGCTATTACAGCCTTTTCCCCACATTAAACTTGTAAAAGCATTGTTTTGCACTTATTTGATGTTTAGACGCCATTTTGTGTTCAAAGACACTGGAATCACATTGAAACGAAAGAAGATCCACTCCAGAGTGCTGTTATGACTTAAATGTGTTGATCTCAGTGGGACATTGAAGAATGCAGCTTATTTGACAACTGACACTGCAATAGTGCTTAAAACGTGTGTTACCTGCAAATAACAGCTTAAAAGCCTCTTCCCTGTGTGAAACAGCTATTACAGCCTTTTCCCCACATTAAACTTGTAAAAGCATTGTTTTGCACTTATTTGATGTTTAGACGCCATTTTGTGTTCAAAGACACTGGAATCACACTGAAACAAAAGAAGATCCACTCCAGAGTGCTTTTATGACTTAAATGTGTTGATCTCAGTGTGACATTGAAGAATGCAGCTTATTTGACAACTGACACTGCAATAGTGGTTAAAACCTGTGTTACCTGCAAATAACAGCTTAAAAGCCTCTTCCCTGTGTGAAACAGCTATTACAGCCTTTTCCCCACATTAAACTTGTAAAAGCATTGTTTTGCACTTATTTGATGTTTAGACGCCATTTTGTGTTCAAAGACACTGGAATCACACTGAAACAAAAGAAGATCCACTCCAGAGTGCTTTTATGACTTAAATGTGTTGATCTCAGTGTGACATTGAAGAATGCAGCTTATTTGACAACTGACACTGCAATAGTGGTTAAAACCTGTGTTACCTGCAAATAACAGCTTAAAAGCCTCTTCCCTGTGTGAAACAGCTATTACAGCCTTTTCCCCACATTAAACTTGTAAAAGCATTGTTTTGCACTTATTTGATGTTTAGACGCCATTTTGTGTTCAAAGACACTGGAATCACACTGAAACAAAAGAAGATCCACTCCAGAGTGCTTTTATGACTTAAATGTGTTGATCTCAGTGTGACATTGAAGAATGCAGCTTATTTGACAACTGACACTGCAATAGTGGTTAAAACGTGTGTTACCTGCAAATAACAGCTTAAAAGCCTCTTCCCTGTGTGAAACAGCTATTACAGCCTTTTCCCCACATTAAACTTGTAAAAGCATTGTTTTGCACTTATTTGATGTTTAGACGCCATTTTGTGTTCAAAGACACTGGAATCACACTGAAACAAAAGAAGATCCACTCCAGAGTGCTTTTATGACTTAAATGTGTTGATCTCAGTGTGACATTGAAGAATGCAGCTTATTTGACAACTGACACTGCAATAGTGGTTAAAACCTGTGTTACCTGCAAATAACAGCTTAAAAGCCTCTTCCCTGTGTGAAACAGCTATTACAGCCTTTTCCCCACATTAAACTTGTAAAAGCATTGTTTTGCACTTATTTGATGTTTAGACGCCATTTTGTGTTCAAAGACACTGGAATCACACTGAAACAAAAGAAGATCCACTCCAGAGTGCTTTTATGACTTAAATGTGTTGATCTCAGTGTGACATTGAAGAATGCAGCTTATTTGACAACTGACACTGCAATAGTGGTTAAAACGTGTGTTACCTGCAAATAACAGCTTAAAAGCCTCTTCCCTGCGTGAAACAGCTATTACAGCCTTTTCCCCACATTAAACTTGTAAAAGCATTGTTTTGCACTTATTTGATGTTTAGACGCCATTTTGTGTTCAAAGACACTGGAATCACATTGAAACGAAAGAAGATCCACTCCAGAGTGCTGTTATGACTTAAATGTGTTGATCTCGGTGGGACATTGAAGAATGCAGCTTATTTGACAACTGACACTGCAATAGTGGTTAAAACGTGTGTTACCTGCAAATAACAGCTTAAAAGCCTGTTCCCTGCGTGAAACAGCTATTACAGCCTTTTCCCCACATTAAACTTGTAAAAGCATTGTTTTGCACTTATTTGATGTTTAGACGCCATTTTGTGTTCAAAGACACTGGAATCACACTGAAACAAAAGAAGATCCACTCCAGAGTGCTTTTATGACTTAAATGTGTTGATCTCAGTGTGACATTGAAGAATGCAGCTTATTTGACAACTGACACTGCAATAGTGGTTAAAACGTGTGTTACCTGCAAATAACAGCTTAAAAGCCTCTTCCCTGCGTGAAACAGCTATTACAGCCTTTTCCCCACATTAAACTTGTAAAAGCATTGTTTTGCACTTATTTGATGTTTAGACGCCATTTTGTGTTCAAAGACACTGGAATCACACTGAAACAAAAGAAGATCCACTCCAGAGTGCTTTTATGACTTAAATGTGTTGATCTCAGTGTGACATTGAAGAATGCAGCTTATTTGACAACTGACACTGCAATAGTGCTTAAAACGTGTGTTACCTGCAAATAACAGCTTAAAAGCCTCTTCCCTGTGTGAAACAGCTATTACAGCCTTTTCCCCACATTAAACTTGTAAAAGCATTGTTTTGCACTTATTTGATGTTTAGACGCCATTTTGTGTTCAAAGACACTGGAATCACACTGAAACAAAAGAAGATCCACTCCAGAGTGCTTTTATGACTTAAATGTGTTGATCTCAGTGTGACATTGAAGAATGCAGCTTATTTGACAACTGACACTGCAATAGTGGTTAAAACGTGTGTTACCTGCAAATAACAGCTTAAAAGCCTGTTCCCTGCGTGAAACACTTATTACAGCCTTTTCCCCACATTAAACTTGTAAAACAATTGTTTTGCACTTATTTGATGTTTAGACGCCATTTTGTGTTCAAAGACACTGGAATCACACTGAAACAAAAGAAGATCCACTCCAGAGTGCTTTTATGACTTAAATGTGTTGATCTCAGTGTGACATTGAAGAATGCAGCTTATTTGACAACTGACACTGCAATAGTGCTTAAAACGTGTGTTACCTGCAAATAACAGCTTAAAAGCCTCTTCCCTGTGTGAAACAGCTATTACAGCCTTTTCCCCACATTAAACTTGTAAAAGCATTGTTTTGCACTTATTTGATGTTTAGACGCCATTTTGTGTTCAAAGACACTAGAATCACACTGAAACAAAAGAAGATCCACTCCAGAGTGCTTTTATGACTTAAATGTGTTGATCTCAGTGTGACATTGAAGAATGCAGCTTATTTGACAACTGACACTGCAATAGTGGTTAAAACGTGTGTTACCTGCAAATAACAGCTTAAAAGCATCTTCCCTGCGTGAAACAGCTATTACAGCCTTTTCCCCACATTAAACTTGTAAAAGCATTGTTTTGCACTTATTTGATGTTTAGACGCCATTTTGTGTTCAAAGACACTGGAATCACACTGAAACAAAAGAAGATCCACTCCAGAGTGCTTTTATGACTTAAATGTGTTGATCTCAGTGGGACATTGAAGAATGCAGCTTATTTGACAACTGACACTGCAATAGTGGTTAAAACGTGTGTTACCTGCAAATAACAGCTTAAAAGCCTCTTCCCTGTGTGAAACAGCTATTACAGCCTTTTCCCCACATTAAACTTGTAAAAGCATTGTTTTGCACTTATTTGATGTTTAGACGCCATTTTGTGTTCAAAGACACTGGAATCACACTGAAACAAAAGAAGATCCACTCCAGAGTGCTTTTATGACTTAAATGTGTTGATCTCAGTGTGACATTGAAGAATGCAGCTTATTTGACAACTGACACTGCAATAGTGGTTAAAACCTGTGTTACCTGCAAATAACAGCTTAAAAGCCTCTTCCCTGTGTGAAACAGCTATTACAGCCTTTTCCCCACATTAAACTTGTAAAAGCATTGTTTTGCACTTATTTGATGTTTAGACGCCATTTTGTGTTCAAAGACACTGGAATCACACTGAAACAAAAGAAGATCCACTCCAGAGTGCTTTTATGACTTAAATGTGTTGATCTCAGTGTGACATTGAAGAATGCAGCTTATTTGACAACTGACACTGCAATAGTGGTTAAAACGTGTGTTACCTGCAAATAACAGCTTAAAAGCCTCTTCCCTGTGTGAAACAGCTATTACAGCCTTTTCCCCACATTAAACTTGTAAAAGCATTGTTTTGCACTTATTTGATGTTTAGACGCCATTTTGTGTTCAAAGACACTGGAATCACACTGAAACAAAAGAAGATCCACTCCAGAGTGCTTTTATGACTTAAATGTGTTGATCTCAGTGTGACATTGAAGAATGCAGCTTATTTGACAACTGACACTGCAATAGTGGTTAAAACCTGTGTTACCTGCAAATAACAGCTTAAAAGCCTCTTCCCTGTGTGAAACAGCTATTACAGCCTTTTCCCCACATTAAACTTGTAAAAGCATTGTTTTGCACTTATTTGATGTTTAGACGCCATTTTGTGTTCAAAGACACTGGAATCACACTGAAACAAAAGAAGATCCACTCCAGAGTGCTTTTATGACTTAAATGTGTTGATCTCAGTGTGACATTGAAGAATGCAGCTTATTTGACAACTGACACTGCAATAGTGGTTAAAACGTGTGTTACCTGCAAATAACAGCTTAAAAGCCTGTTCCCTGCGTGAAACACTTATTACAGCCTTTTCCCCACATTAAACTTGTAAAACAATTGTTTTGCACTTATTTGATGTTTAGACGCCATTTTGTGTTCAAAGACACTGGAATCACACTGAAACAAAAGAAGATCCACTCCAGAGTGCTTTTATGACTTAAATGTGTTGATCTCAGTGTGACATTGAAGAATGCAGCTTATTTGACAACTGACACTGCAATAGTGGTTAAAACGTGTGTTACCTGCAAATAACAGCTTAAAAGCCTCTTCCCTGCGTGAAACAGCTATTACAGCCTTTTCCCCACATTAAACTTGTAAAAGCATTGTTTTGCACTTATTTGATGTTTGGACGCCATTTTATGTTCAAAGACACTGGAATCACATTGAAACGAAAGAAGATCCACTCCAGAGTGCTGTTATGACTTAAATGTGTTGATCTCAGTGGGACATTGAAGAATGCAGCTTATTTGACAACTGACACTGCAATAGTGCTTAAAACGTGTGTTACCTGCAAATAACAGCTTAAAAGCCTCTTCCCTGTGTGAAACAGCTATTACAGCCTTTTCCCCACATTAAACTTGTAAAAGCATTGTTTTGCACTTATTTGATGTTTAGACGCCATTTTGTGTTCAAAGACACTGGAATCACACTGAAACAAAAGAAGATCCACTCCAGAGTGCTTTTATGACTTAAATGTGTTGATCTCAGTGTGACATTGAAGAATGCAGCTTATTTGACAACTGACACTGCAATAGTAGTTAAAACGTGTGTTACCTGCAAATAACAGCTTAAAAGCCTGTTCCCTGCGTGAAACACTTATTACAGCCTTTTCCCCACATTAAACTTGTAAAACAATTGTTTTGCACTTATTTGATGTTTAGACGCCATTTTGTGTTCAAAGACACTGGAATCACACTGAAACAAAAGAAGATCCACTCCAGAGTGCTTTTATGACTTAAATGTGTTGATCTCAGTGTGACATTGAAGAATGCAGCTTATTTGACAACTGACACTGCAATAGTGCTTAAAACGTGTGTTACCTGCAAATAACAGCTTAAAAGCCCCTTCCCTGTGTGAAACAGCTATTACAGCCTTTTCCCCACATTAAACTTGTAAAAGCATTGTTTTGCACTTATTTGATGTTTAGACGCCATTTTGTGTTCAAAGACACTAGAATCACACTGAAACAAAAGAAGATCCACTCCAGAGTGCTTTTATGACTTAAATGTGTTGATCTCAGTGTGACATTGAAGAATGCAGCTTATTTGACAACTGACACTGCAATATTGGTTAAAACGTGTGTTACCTGCAAATAACAGCTTAAAAGCCTCTTCCCTGCGTGAAACAGCTATTACAGCCTTTTCCCCACATTAAACTTGTAAAAGCATTGTTTTGCACTTATTTGATGTTTAGACGCCGTTTTGTGTTCAAAGACACTGGAATCACACTGAAACAAAAGAAGATCCACTCCAGAGTGCTTTTATGACTTAAATGTGTTGATCTCAGTGTGACATTGAAGAATGCAGCTTATTTGACAACTGACACTGCAATAGTGGTTAAAACCTGTGTTACCTGCAAATAACAGCTTAAAAGCCTCTTCCCTGTGTGAAACAGCTATTACAGCCTTTTCCCCACATTAAACTTGTAAAAGCATTGTTTTGCACTTATTTGATGTTTAGACGCCATTTTGTGTTCAAAGACACTGGAATCACACTGAAACAAAAGAAGATCCACTCCAGAGTGCTTTTATGACTTAAATGTGTTGATCTCAGTGGGACATTGAAGAATGCAGCTTATTTGACAACTGACACTGCAATAGTGCTTAAAACGTGTGTTACCTGCA
Source organism: Eutrigla gurnardus (assembly GCF_963514095.1). Taxonomy (NCBI): domain Eukaryota; kingdom Metazoa; phylum Chordata; class Actinopteri; order Perciformes; family Triglidae; genus Eutrigla; species Eutrigla gurnardus. The sequence continues at coordinate 73,258 of NW_028155310.1, read as the reverse complement.
AATAACAGCTTAAAAGCCTCTTCCCTGTGTGAAACAGCTATTACAGCCTTTTCCCCACATTAAACTTGTAAAAGCATTGTTTTGCACTTATTTGATGTTTAGACGCCATTTTGTGTTCAAAGACACTGGAATCACACTGAAACAAAAGAAGATCCACTCCAGAGTGCTTTTATGACTTAAATGTGTTGATCTCAGTGTGACATTGAAGAATGCAGCTTATTTGACAACTGACACTGCAATAGTGGTTAAAACGTGTGTTACCTGCAAATAACAGCTTAAAAGCCTGTTCCCTGCGTGAAACACTTATTACAGCCTTTTCCCCACATTAAACTTGTAAAACAATTGTTTTGCACTTATTTGATGTTTAGACGCCATTTTGTGTTCAAAGACACTGGAATCACACTGAAACAAAAGAAGATCCACTCCAGAGTGCTTTTATGACTTAAATGTGTTGATCTCAGTGTGACATTGAAGAATGCAGCTTATTTGACAACTGACACTGCAATAGTGCTTAAAACGTGTGTTACCTGCAAATAACAGCTTAAAAGCCTCTTCCCTGTGTGAAACAGCTATTACAGCCTTTTCCCCACATTAAACTTGTAAAAGCATTGTTTTGCACTTATTTGATGTTTAGACGCCATTTTGTGTTCAAAGACACTGGAATCACACTGAAACAAAAGAAGATCCACTCCAGAGTGCTTTTATGACTTAAATGTGTTGATCTCAGTGTGACATTGAAGAATGCAGCTTATTTGACAACTGACACTGCAATAGTGGTTAAAACGTGTGTTACCTGCAAATAACAGCTTAAAAGCCTCTTCCCTGCGTGAAACAGCTATTACAGCCTTTTCCCCACATTAAACTTGTAAAAGCATTGTTTTGCACTTATTTGATGTTTAGACGCCAGTTTGTGTTCAAAGACACTGGAATCACATTGAAACGAAAGAAGATCCACTCCAGAGTGCTGTTATGACTTAAATGTGTTGATCTCAGTGGGACATTGAAGAATGCAGCTTATTTGACAACTGACACTGCAATAGTGCTTAAAACGTGTGTTACCTGCAAATAACAGCTTAAAAGCCTGTTCCCTGCGTGAAACACTTATTACAGCCTTTTCCCCACATTAAACTTGTAAAAGCATTGTTTTGCACTTATTTGATGTTTAGACGCCATTTTGTGTTCAAAGACACTGGAATCACACTGAAACAAAAGAAGATCCACTCCAGAGTGCTTTTATGACTTAAATGTGTTGATCTCAGTGTGACATTGAAGAATGCAGCTTATTTGACAACTGACACTGCAATAGTGGTTAAAACGTGTGTTACCTGCAAATAACAGCTTAAAAGCCTCTTCCCTGCGTGAAACAGCTATTACAGCCTTTTCCCCACATTAAACTTGTAAAAGCATTGTTTTGCACTTATTTGATGTTTGGACGCCATTTTATGTTCAAAGACACTGGAATCACATTGAAACGAAAGAAGATCCACTCCAGAGTGCTGTTATGACTTAAATGTGTTGATCTCAGTGGGACATTGAAGAATGCAGCTTATTTGACAACTGACACTGCAATAGTGCTTAAAACGTGTGTTACCTGCAAATAACAGCTTAAAAGCCTCTTCCCTGTGTGAAACAGCTATTACAGCCTTTTCCCCACATTAAACTTGTAAAAGCATTGTTTTGCACTTATTTGATGTTTAGACGCCATTTTGTGTTCAAAGACACTGGAATCACACTGAAACAAAAGAAGATCCACTCCAGAGTGCTTTTATGACTTAAATGTGTTGATCTCAGTGTGACATTGAAGAATGCAGCTTATTTGACAACTGACACTGCAATAGTAGTTAAAACGTGTGTTACCTGCAAATAACAGCTTAAAAGCCTGTTCCCTGCGTGAAACACTTATTACAGCCTTTTCCCCACATTAAACTTGTAAAACAATTGTTTTGCACTTATTTGATGTTTAGACGCCATTTTGTGTTCAAAGACACTGGAATCACACTGAAACAAAAGAAGATCCACTCCAGAGTGCTTTTATGACTTAAATGTGTTGATCTCAGTGTGACATTGAAGAATGCAGCTTATTTGACAACTGACACTGCAATAGTGCTTAAAACGTGTGTTACCTGCAAATAACAGCTTAAAAGCCCCTTCCCTGTGTGAAACAGCTATTACAGCCTTTTCCCCACATTAAACTTGTAAAAGCATTGTTTTGCACTTATTTGATGTTTAGACGCCATTTTGTGTTCAAAGACACTAGAATCACACTGAAACAAAAGAAGATCCACTCCAGAGTGCTTTTATGACTTAAATGTGTTGATCTCAGTGTGACATTGAAGAATGCAGCTTATTTGACAACTGACACTGCAATATTGGTTAAAACGTGTGTTACCTGCAAATAACAGCTTAAAAGCCTCTTCCCTGCGTGAAACAGCTATTACAGCCTTTTCCCCACATTAAACTTGTAAAAGCATTGTTTTGCACTTATTTGATGTTTAGACGCCGTTTTGTGTTCAAAGACACTGGAATCACACTGAAACAAAAGAAGATCCACTCCAGAGTGCTTTTATGACTTAAATGTGTTGATCTCAGTGTGACATTGAAGAATGCAGCTTATTTGACAACTGACACTGCAATAGTGGTTAAAACCTGTGTTACCTGCAAATAACAGCTTAAAAGCCTCTTCCCTGTGTGAAACAGCTATTACAGCCTTTTCCCCACATTAAACTTGTAAAAGCATTGTTTTGCACTTATTTGATGTTTAGACGCCATTTTGTGTTCAAAGACACTGGAATCACACTGAAACAAAAGAAGATCCACTCCAGAGTGCTTTTATGACTTAAATGTGTTGATCTCAGTGGGACATTGAAGAATGCAGCTTATTTGACAACTGACACTGCAATAGTGCTTAAAACGTGTGTTACCTGCAAATAACAGCTTAAAAGCCTCTTCCCTGTGTGAAACAGCTATTACAGCCTTTTCCCCACATTAAACTTGTAAAAGCATTGTTTTGCACTTATTTGATGTTTAGACGCCATTTTGTGTTCAAAGACACTGGAATCACACTGAAACAAAAGAAGATCCACTCCAGAGTGCTTTTATGACTTAAATGTGTTGATCTCAGTGTGACATTGAAGAATGCAGCTTATTTGACAACTGACACTGCAATAGTGGTTAAAACGTGTGTTACCTGCAAATAACAGCTTAAAAGCCTGTTCCCTGCGTGAAACACTTATTACAGCCTTTTCCCCACATTAAACTTGTAAAACAATTGTTTTGCACTTATTTGATGTTTAGACGCCATTTTGTGTTCAAAGACACTGGAATCACACTGAAACAAAAGAAGATCCACTCCAGAGTGCTTTTATGACTTAAATGTGTTGATCTCAGTGTGACATTGAAGAATGCAGCTTATTTGACAACTGACACTGCAATAGTGCTTAAAACGTGTGTTACCTGCAAATAACAGCTTAAAAGCCTCTTCCCTGTGTGAAACAGCTATTACAGCCTTTTCCCCACATTAAACTTGTAAAAGCATTGTTTTGCACTTATTTGATGTTTAGACGCCATTTTGTGTTCAAAGACACTGGAATCACACTGAAACAAAAGAAGATCCACTCCAGAGTGCTTTTATGACTTAAATGTGTTGATCTCAGTGTGACATTGAAGAATGCAGCTTATTTGACAACTGACACTGCAATAGTGGTTAAAACGTGTGTTACCTGCAAATAACAGCTTAAAAGCCTCTTCCCTGCGTGAAACAGCTATTACAGCCTTTTCCCCACATTAAACTTGTAAAAGCATTGTTTTGCACTTATTTGATGTTTAGACGCCAGTTTGTGTTCAAAGACACTGGAATCACATTGAAACGAAAGAAGATCCACTCCAGAGTGCTGTTATGACTTAAATGTGTTGATCTCAGTGGGACATTGAAGAATGCAGCTTATTTGACAACTGACACTGCAATAGTGCTTAAAACGTGTGTTACCTGCAAATAACAGCTTAAAAGCCTGTTCCCTGCGTGAAACACTTATTACAGCCTTTTCCCCACATTAAACTTGTAAAAGCATTGTTTTGCACTTATTTGATGTTTAGACGCCATTTTGTGTTCAAAGACACTGGAATCACACTGAAACAAAAGAAGATCCACTCCAGAGTGCTTTTATGACTTAAATGTGTTGATCTCAGTGTGACATTGAAGAATGCAGCTTATTTGACAACTGACACTGCAATAGTGGTTAAAACCTGTGTTACTTGCAAATAACAGCTTAAAAGCCTCTTCCCTGTGTGAAACAGCTATTACAGCCTTTTCCCCACATTAAACTTGTAAAAGCATTGTTTTGCACTTATTTGATGTTTAGACGCCATTTTGTGTTCAAAGACACTGGAATCACACTGAAACAAAAGAAGATCCACTCCAGAGTGCTTTTATGACTTAAATGTGTTGATCTCAGTGTGACATTGAAGAATGCAGCTTATTTGACAACTGACACTGCAATAGTGCTTAAAACGTGTGTTACCTGCAAATAACAGCTTAAAAGCCTCTTCCCTGTGTGAAACAGCTATTACAGCCTTTTCCCCACATTAAACTTGTAAAAGCATTGTTTTGCACTTATTTGATGTTTAGACGCCATTTTGTGTTCAAAGACACTAGAATCACACTGAAACAAAAGAAGATCCACTCCAGAGTGCTTTTATGACTTAAATGTGTTGATCTCAGTGTGACATTGAAGAATGCAGCTTATTTGACAACTGACACTGCAATAGTGGTTAAAACGTGTGTTACCTGCAAATAACAGCTTAAAAGCCTCTTCCCTGCGTGAAACAGCTATTACAGCCTTTTCCCCACATTAAACTTGTAAAACCATTGTTTTGCACTTATTTGATGTTTAGACGCCATTTTGTGTTCAAAGACACTGGAATCACACTGAAACAAAAGAAGATCCACTCCAGAGTGCTTTTATGACTTAAATGTGTTGATCTCAGTGTGACATTGAAGAATGCAGCTTATTTGACAACTGACACTGCAATAGTGGTTAAAACCTGTGTTACCTGCAAATAACAGCTTAAAAGCCTCTTCCCTGCGTGAAACAGCTATTACAGCCTTTTCCCCACATTAAACTTGTAAAAGCATTGTTTTGCACTTATTTGATGTTTAGACGCCATTTTGTGTTCAAAGACACTGGAATCACATTGAAACGAAAGAAGATCCACTCCAGAGTGCTGTTATGACTTAAATGTGTTGATCTCAGTGGGACATTGAAGAATGCAGCTTATTTGACAACTGACACTGCAATAGTGCTTAAAACGTGTGTTACCTGCAAATAACAGCTTAAAAGCCTCTTCCCTGTGTGAAACAGCTACTACAGCCTTTTCCCCACATTAAACTTGTAAAAGCATTGTTTTGCACTTATTTGATGTTTAGACGCCATTTTGTGTTCAAAGACACTGGAATCACACTGAAACAAAAGAAGATCCACTCCAGAGTGCTTTTATGACTTAAATGTGTTGATCTCAGTGTGACATTGAAGAATGCAGCTTATTTGACAACTGACACTGCAATAGTGGATAAAACGTGTGTTACCTGCAAATAACAGCTTAAAAGCCTCTTCCCTGTGTGAAACAGCTATTACAGCCTTTTCCCCACATTAAACTTGTAAAAGCATTGTTTTGCACTTATTTGATGTTTAGACGCCATTTTGTGTTCAAAGACACTGGAATCACATTGAAACGAAAGAAGATCCACTCCAGAGTGCTGTTATGACTTAAATGTGTTGATCTCAGTGTGACATTGAAGAATGCAGCTTATTTGACAACTGACACTGCAATAGTGCTTAAAACGTGTGTTACCTGCAAATAACAGCTTAAAAGCCTCTTCCCTGTGTGAAACAGCTATTACAGCCTTTTCCCCACATTAAACTTGTAAAAGCATTGTTTTGCACTTATTTGATGTTTAGACGCCATTTTGTGTTCAAAGACACTAGAATCACACTGAAACAAAAGAAGATCCACTCCAGAGTGCTTTTATGACTTAAATGTGTTGATCTCAGTGTGACATTGAAGAATGCAGCTTATTTGACAACTGACACTGCAATATTGGTTAAAACGTGTGTTACCTGCAAATAACAGCTTAAAAGCCTCTTCCCTGCGTGAAACAGCTATTACAGCCTTTTCCCCACATTAAACTTGTAAAAGCATTGTTTTGCACTTATTTGATGTTTAGACGCCATTTTGTGTTCAAAGACACTGGAATCACACTGAAACAAAAGAAGATCCACTCCAGAGTGCTTTTATGACTTAAAACGTGTGTTACCTGCAAATAACAGCTTAAAAGCCTCTTCCCTGCGTGAAACAGCTATTACAGCCTTTTCCCCACATTAAACTTGTAAAAGCATTGTTTTGCACTTATTTGATGTTTAGATGCCATTTTGTGTTCAAAGACACTGGAATCACACTGAAACAAAAGAAGATCCACTCCAGAGTGCTTTTATGACTTAAATGTGTTGATCTCAGTGTGACATTGAAGAATGCAGCTTATTTGACAACTGACACTGCAATAGTGGTTAAAACGTGTGTTACCTGCAAATAACAGCTTAAAAGCCTGTTCCCTGCGTGAAACACTTATTACAGCCTTTTCCCCACATTAAACTTGTAAAACAATTGTTTTGCACTTATTTGATGTTTAGACGCCATTTTGTGTTCAAAGACACTGGAATCACACTGAAACAAAAGAAGATCCACTCCAGAGTGCTTTTATGACTTAAATGTGTTGATCTCAGTGTGACATTGAAGAATGCAGCTTATTTGACAACTGACACTGCAATAGTGCTTAAAACGTGTGTTACCTGCAAATAACAGCTTAAAAGCCTCTTCCCTGTGTGAAACAGCTATTACAGCCTTTTCCCCACATTAAACTTGTAAAAGCATTGTTTTGCACTTATTTGATGTTTAGACGCCATTTTGTGTTCAAAGACACTGGAATCACACTGAAACAAAAGAAGATCCACTCCAGAGTGCTTTTATGACTTAAATGTGTTGATCTCAGTGTGACATTGAAGAATGCAGCTTATTTGACAACTGACACTGCAATAGTGGTTAAAACGTGTGTTACCTGCAAATAACAGCTTAAAAGCCTCTTCCCTGCGTGAAACAGCTATTACAGCCTTTTCCCCACATTAAACTTGTAAAAGCATTGTTTTGCACTTATTTGATGTTTAGACGCCATTTTGTGTTCAAAGACACTGGAATCACACTGAAACAAAAGAAGATCCACTCCAGAGTGCTTTTATGACTTAAAACGTGTGTTACCTGCAAATAACAGCTTAAAAGCCTCTTCCCTGCGTGAAACAGCTATTACAGCCTTTTCCCCACATTAAACTTGTAAAAGCATTGTTTTGCACTTATGTGATGTTTAGACGCCATTTTGTGTTCAAAGACACTGGAATCACACTGAAACAAAAGAAGATCCACTCCAGAGTGCTTTTATGACTTAAATGTGTTGATCTCAGTGTGACATTGAAGAATGCAGCTTATTTGACAACTGACACTGCAATAGTGCTTAAAACGTGTGTTACCTGCAAATAACAGCTTAAAAGCCTCTTCCCTGCGTGAAACAGCTATTACAGCCTTTTCCCCACATTAAACTTGTAAAAGCATTGTTTTGCACTTATTTGATGTTTAGACGCCATTTTGTGTTCAAAGACACTGGAATCACACTGAAACAAAAGAAGATCCACTCCAGAGTGCTTTTATGACTTAAATGTGTTGATCTCAGTGTGACATTGAAGAATGCAGCTTATTTGACAACTGACACTGCAATAGTGGTTAAAACGTGTGTTACCTGCAAATAACAGCTTAAAAGCCTCTTCCCTGCGTGAAACAGCTATTACAGCCTTTTCCCCACATTAAACTTGTAAAAGCATTGTTTTGCACTTATTTGATGTTTAGACGCCATTTTGTGTTCAAAGACACTGGAATCACATTGAAACGAAAGAAGATCCACTCCAGAGTGCTGTTATGACTTAAATGTGTTGATCTCGGTGGGACATTGAAGAATGCAGCTTTTTTGACAACTGACACTGCAATAGTGGTTAAAACGTGTGTGTTACCTGCAAATAACAGCTTAAAAGCCTGTTCCCTGCGTGAAACACTTATTACAGCCTTTTCCCCACATTAAACTTGTAAAACAATTGTTTTGCACTTATTTGATGTTTAGACGCCATTTTGTGTTCAAAGACACTGGAATCACACTGAAACAAAAGAAGATCCACTCCAGAGTGCTTTTATGACTTAAAACGTGTGTTACCTGCAAATAACAGCTTAAAAGCCTCTTCCCTGCGTGAAACAGCTATTACAGCCTTTTCCCCACATTAAACTTGTAAAAGCATTGTTTTGCACTTATGTGATGTTTAGACGCCATTTTGTGTTCAAAGACACTGGAATCACACTGAAACAAAAGAAGATCCACTCCAGAGTGCTTTTATGACTTAAATGTGTTGATCTCAGTGTGACATTGAAGAATGCAGCTTATTTGACAACTGACACTGCAATAGTGGTTAAAACGTGTGTTACCTGCAAATAACAGCTTAAAAGCCTGTTCCCTGCGTGAAACACTTATTACAGCCTTTTCCCCACATTAAACTTGTAAAACAATTGTTTTGCACTTATTTGATGTTTAGACGCCATTTTGTGTTCAAAGACACTGGAATCACACTGAAACAAAAGAAGATCCACTCCAGAGTGCTTTTATGACTTAAAACGTGTGTTACCTGCAAATAACAGCTTAAAAGCCTCTTCCCTGCGTGAAACAGCTATTACAGCCTTTTCCCCACATTAAACTTGTAAAAGCATTGTTTTGCACTTATGTGATGTTTAGACGCCATTTTGTGTTCAAAGACACTGGAATCACACTGAAACAAAAGAAGATCCACTCCAGAGTGCTTTTATGACTTAAATGTGTTGATCTCAGTGTGACATTGAAGAATGCAGCTTATTTGACAACTGACACTGCAATAGTGGTTAAAACGTGTGTTACCTGCAAATAACAGCTTAAAAGCCTGTTCCCAGCGTGAAACACTTATTACAGCCTTTTCCCCACATTAAACTTGTAAAACAATTGTTTTGCACTTATTTGATGTTTAGACGCCATTTTGTGTTCAAAGACACTGGAATCACACTGAAACAAAAGAAGATCCACTCCAGAGTGCTTTTATGACTTAAAACGTGTGTTACCTGCAAATAACAGCTTAAAAGCCTCTTCCCTGCGTGAAACAGCTATTACAGCCTTTTCCCCACATTAAACTTGTAAAAGCATTGTTTTGCACTTATGTGATGTTTAGACGCCATTTTGTGTTCAAAGACACTGGAATCACACTGAAACAAAAGAAGATCCACTCCAGAGTGCTTTTATGACTTAAATGTGTTGATCTCAGTGTGACATTGAAGAATGCAGCTTATTTGACAACTGACACTGCAATAGTGGTTAAAACGTGTGTTACCTGCAAATAACAGCTTAAAAGCCTGTTCCCAGCGTGAAACACTTATTACAGCCTTTTCCCCACATTAAACTTGTAAAACAATTGTTTTGCACTTATTTGATGTTTAGACGCCATTTTGTGTTCAAAGACACTGGAATCACACTGAAACAAAAGAAGATCCACTCCAGAGTGCTTTTATGACTTAAAACGTGTGTTACCTGCAAATAACAGCTTAAAAGCCTCTTCCCTGCGTGAAACAGCTATTACAGCCTTTTCCCCACATTAAACTTGTAAAAGCATTGTTTTGCACTTATGTGATGTTTAGACGCCATTTTGTGTTCAAAGACACTGGAATCACACTGAAACAAAAGAAGATCCACTCCAGAGTGCTTTTATGACTTAAATGTGTTGATCTCATTGTGACATTGAAGAATGCAGCTTATTTGACAACTGACACTGCAATAGTGCTTAAAACGTGTGTTACCTGCAATTAACAGCTTAAAAGCCTCTTCCCTGCGTGAAACAGCTATTACAGCCTTTTCCCCACATTAAACTTGTAAAAGCATTGTTTTGCACTTATTTGATGTTTAGACGCCATTTTGTGTTCAAAGACACTGGAATCACACTGAAACAAAAGAAGATCCACTCCAGAGTGCTTTTATGACTTAAAACGTGTGTTACCTGCAAATAACAGCTTAAAAGCCTCTTCCCTGCGTGAAACAGCTTATTACAGCCTTTTCCACACATTAAACTTGTAAAAGCATTGTTTTGCACTTATTTGATGTTTAGATGCCATTTTGTGTTCAAAGACACTGGAATCACACTGAAACAAAAGAAGATCCACTCCAGAGTGCTTTTATGACTTAAATGTGTTGATCTCAGTGGGAAATTGAAGAATGCAGCTTATTTGACAACTGACACTGCAATAGTGGTTAAAACCTGTGTTACCTGCAAATAACAGCTTAAAAGCCTCTTCCCTGTGTGAACCAGCTATTACAGCCTTTTCCCCACATTAAACTTGTAAAAGCATTGTTTTGCACTTATTTGATGTTTAGACGCCATTTTGTGTTCAAAGACACTGGAATCACATTGAAACGAAAGAAGATCCACTCCAGAGTGCTGTTATGACTTAAATGTGTTGATCTCGGTGGGACATTGAAGAATGCAGCTTATTTGACAACTGACACTGCAATAGTGGTTAAAACGTGTGTTTCCTGCAAATAACAGCTTAAAAGCCTCTTCCCTGCGTGAAACAGCTATTACAGCCTTTTCCCCACATTAAACTTGTAAAAGCATTGTTTTGCACTTATTTGATGTTTAGACGCCATTTTGTGTTCAAAGACACTGGAATCACATTGAAACGAAAGAAGATCCACTCCAGAGTGCTGTTATGACTTAAATGTGTTGATCTCAGTGGGACAATTGAAGAATGCAGCTTATTTGACAACTGACACTGCAATAGTGCTTAAAACGTGTGTTTCCTGCAAATAACAGCTTAAAAGCCTCTTCCCTGTGTGAAACAGCTATTACAGCCTTTTCCCCACATTAAACTTGTAAAAGCATTGTTTTGCACTTATTTGATGTTTAGACGCCATTTTGTGTTCAAAGACACTAGAATCACACTGAAACAAAAGAAGATCCACTCCAGAGTGCTTTTATGACTTAAATGTGTTGATCTCAGTGTGACATTGAAGAATGCAGCTTATTTGACAACTGACACTGCAATATTGGTTAAAACGTGTGTTACCTGCAAATAACAGCTTAAAAGCCTCTTCCCTGCGTGAAACAGCTATTACAGCCTTTTCCCCACATTCAACTTGTAAAAGCATTGTTTTGCACTTATTTGATGTTTAGACGCCATTTTGTGTTCAAAGACACTGGAATCACATTGAAACGAAAGAAGATCCCCTCCAGAGTGCTGTTATGACTTATATGTGTTGATCTCGGTGGGATATTGAAGAATGCAGCTTTTTTGACAACTGACACTGCAATAGTGGTTAAAACGTGTGTTACCTGCAAATAACAGCTTAAAAGCCTGTTCCCTGCGTGAAACAGCTATTACAGCCTTTTCCCCACATTAAACTTGTAAAAGCATTGTTTTGCACTTATTTGATGTTTAGACGCCATTTTGTGTTCAAAGACACTGGAATCACACTGAAACAAAAGAAGATCCACTCCAGAGTGCTTTTATGACTTAAATGTGTTGATCTCAGTGTGACATTGAAGAATGCAGCTTATTTGACAACTGACACTGCAATAGTGGTTAAAACGTGTGTTACCTGCAAATAACAGCTTAAAAGCCTGTTCCCTGCGTGAAACACTTATTACAGCCTTATCCCCACATTAAACTTGTAAAACAATTGTTTTGCACTTATTTGATGTTTAGACGCCATTTTGTGTTCAAAGACACTGGAATCACACTGAAACAAAAGAAGATCCACTCCAGAGTGCTTTTATGACTTAAAACGTGTGTTACCTGCAAATAACAGCTTAAAAGCCTCTTCCCTGCGTGAAACAGCTATTACAGCCTTTTCCCCACATTAAACTTGTAAAAGCATTGTTTTGCACTTATGTGATGTTTAGACGCCATTTTGTGTTCAAAGACACTGGAATCACACTGAAACAAAAGAAGATCCACTCCAGAGTGCTTTTATGACTTAAATGTGTTGATCTCAGTGTGACATTGAAGAATGCAGCTTATTTGACAACTGACACTGCAATAGTGGTTAAAACGTGTGTTACCTGCAAATAACAGCTTAAAAGCCTGTTCCCTGCGTGAAACACTTATTACAGCCTTTTCCCCACATTAAACTTGTAAAACAATTGTTTTGCACTTATTTGATGTTTAGACGCCATTTTGTGTTCAAAGACACTGGAATCACACTGAAACAAAAGAAGATCCACTCCAGAGTGCTTTTATGACTTAAAACGTGTGTTACCTGCAAATAACAGCTTAAAAGCCTCTTCCCTGCGTGAAACAGCTATTACAGCCTTTTCCCCACATTAAACTTGTAAAAGCATTGTTTTGCACTTATGTGATGTTTAGACGCCATTTTGTGTTCAAAGACACTGGAATCACACTGAAACAAAAGAAGATCCACTCCAGAGTGCTTTTATGACTTAAATGTGTTGATCTCAGTGTGACATTGAAGAATGCAGCTTATTTGACAACTGACACTGCAATAGTGGTTAAAACGTGTGTTACCTGCAAATAACAGCTTAAAAGCCTCTTCCCTGTGTGAAACAGCTATTACAGCCTTTTCCCCACATTAAACTTGTAAAAGCATTGTTTTGCACTTATTTGATGTTTAGACGCCATTTTGTGTTCAAAGACACTGGAATCACACTGAAACAAAAGAAGATCCACTCCAGAGTGCTTTTATGACTTAAATGTGTTGATCTCAGTGTGACATTGAAGAATGCAGCTTATTTGACAACTGACACTGCAATAGTGGTTAAAACGTGTGTTACCTGCAAATAACAGCTTAAAAGCCTCTTCCCTGCGTGAAACAGCTATTACAGCCTTTTCCCCACATTAAACTTGTAAAAGCATTGTTTTGCACTTATTTGATGTTTAGACGCCATTTTGTGTTCAAAGACACTGGAATCACACTGAAACAAAAGAAGATCCACTCCAGAGTGCTTTTATGACTTAAATGTGTTGATCTCAGTGTGACATTGAAGAATGCAGCTTATTTGACAACTGACACTGCAATAGTGGTTAAAACGTGTGTTACCTGCAAATAACAGCTTAAAAGCCTCTTCCCTGCGTGAAACAGCTATTACAGCCTTTTCCCCACATTAAACTTGTAAAAGCATTGTTTTGCACTTATTTGATGTTTAGACGCCATTTTGTGTTCAAAGACACTGGAATCACATTGAAACGAAAGAAGATCCACTCCAGAGTGCTGTTATAACTTAAATGTGTTGATCTCAGTGGGACATTGAAGAATGCAGCTTATTTGACAACTGACACTGCAATAGTGCTTAAAACGTGTGTTACCTGCAAATAACAGCTTAAAAGCCTCTTCCCTGCGTGAAACAGCTATTACAGCCTTTTCCCCACATTAAACTTGTAAAAGCATTGTTTTGCACTTATTTGATGTTTAGACGCCATTTTGTGTTCAAAGACACTGGAATCACACTGAAACAAAAGAAGATCCACTCCAGAGTGCTTTTATGACTTAAATGTGTTGATCTCAGTGTGACATTGAAGAATGCAGCTTATTTGACAACTGACACTGCAATAGTGGTTAAAACGTGTGTTACCTGCAAATAACAGCTTAAAAGCCTGTTCCCTGCGTGAAACACTTATTACAGCCTTTTCCCCACATTAAACTTGTAAAACAATTGTTTTGCACTTATTTGATGTTTAGACGCCATTTTGTGTTCAAAGACACTGGAATCACACTGAAACAAAAGAAGATCCACTCCAGAGTGCTTTTATGACTTAAATGTGTTGATCTCAGTGTGACATTGAAGAATGCAGCTTATTTGACAACTGACACTGCAATAGTGGTTAAAACGTGTGTTACCTGCAAATAACAGCTTAAAAGCCTGTTCCCTGCGTGAAACACTTATTACAGCCTTTTCCCCACATTAAACTTGTAAAACAATTGTTTTGCACTTATTTGATGTTTAGACGCCATTTTGTGTTCAAAGACACTGGAATCACACTGAAACAAAAGAAGATCCACTCCAGAGTGCTTTTATGACTTAAATGTGTTGATCTCAGTGTGACATTGAAGAATGCAGCTTATTTGACAACTGACACTGCAATAGTGGTTAAAACGTGTGTTACCTGCAAATAACAGCTTAAAAGCCTCTTCCCTGCGTGAAACAGCTATTACAGCCTTTTCCCCACATTAAACTTGTAAAAGCATTGTTTTGCACTTATTTGATGTTTAGACGCCATTTTGTGTTCAAAGACACTGGAATCACATTGAAACGAAAGAAGATCCACTCCAGAGTGCTGTTATAACTTAAATGTGTTGATCTCAGTGGGACATTGAAGAATGCAGCTTATTTGACAACTGACACTGCAATAGTGGTTAAAACGTGTGTTACCTGCAAATAACAGCTTAAAAGCCTGTTCCCTGCGTGAAACACTTATTACAGCCTTTTCCCCACATTAAACTTGTAAAACAATTGTTTTGCACTTATTTGATGTTTAGACGCCATTTTGTGTTCAAAGACACTGGAATCACACTGAAACAAAAGAAGATCCACTCCAGAGTGCTTTTATGACTTAAAACGTGTGTTACCTGCAAATAACAGCTTAAAAGCCTCTTCCCTGCGTGAAACAGCTATTACAGCCTTTTCCCCACATTAAACTTGTAAAAGCATTGTTTTGCACTTATGTGATGTTTAGACGCCATTTTGTGTTCAAAGACACTGGAATCACACTGAAACAAAAGAAGATCCACTCCAGAGTGCTTTTATGACTTAAATGTGTTGATCTCAGTGTGACATTGAAGAATGCAGCTTATTTGACAACTGACACTGCAATAGTGGTTAAAACGTGTGTTACCTGCAAATAACAGCTTAAAAGCCTCTTCCCTGTGTGAAACAGCTATTACAGCCTTTTCCCCACATTAAACTTGTAAAAGCATTGTTTTGCACTTATTTGATGTTTAGACGCCATTTTGTGTTCAAAGACACTGGAATCACACTGAAACAAAAGAAGATCCACTCCAGAGTGCTTTTATGACTTAAATGTGTTGATCTCAGTGGGACATTGAAGAATGCAGCTTATTTGACAACTGACACTGCAATAGTGGTTAAAACCTGTGTTACCTGCAAATAACAGCTTAAAAGCCTCTTCCCTGTGTGAACCAGCTATTACAGCCTTTTCCCCACATTAAACTTGTAAAAGCATTGTTTTGCACTTATTTGATGTTTAGACGCCATTTTGTGTTCAAAGACACTGGAATCACATTGAAACGAAAGAAGATCCACTCCAGAGTGCTGTTATGACTTAAATGTGTTGATCTCGGTGGGACATTGAAGAATGCAGCTTATTTGACAACTGACACTGCAATAGTGGTTAAAACGTGTGTTACCTGCAAATAACAGCTTAAAAGCCTCTTCCCTGCGTGAAACAGCTATTACAGCCTTTTCCCCACATTAAACTTGTAAAAGCATTGTTTTGCACTTATTTGATGTTTAGACGCCATTTTGTGTTCAAAGACACTGGAATCACATTGAAACGAAAGAAGATCCACTCCAGAGTGCTGTTATGACTTAAATGTGTTGATCTCAGTGGGACATTGAAGAATGCAGCTTATTTGACAACTGACACTGCAATAGTGCTTAAAACGTGTGTTTCCTGCAAATAACAGCTTAAAAGCCTCTTCCCTGTGTGAAACAGCTATTACAGCCTTTTCCCCACATTAAACTTGTAAAAGCATTGTTTTGCACTTATTTGATGTTTAGACGCCATTTTGTGTTCAAAGACACTAGAATCACACTGAAACAAAAGAAGATCCACTCCAGAGTGCTTTTATGACTTAAATGTGTTGATCTCAGTGTGACATTGAAGAATGCAGCTTATTTGACAACTGACACTGCAATATTGGTTAAAACGTGTGTTACCTGCAAATAACAGCTTAAAAGCCTCTTCCCTGCGTGAAACAGCTATTACAGCCTTTTCCCCACATTCAACTTGTAAAAGCATTGTTTTGCACTTATTTGATGTTTAGACGCCATTTTGTGTTCAAAGACACTGGAATCACACTGAAACAAAAGAAGATCCACTCCAGAGTGCTTTTATGACTTAAAACGTGTGTTACCTGCAAATAACAGCTTAAAAGCCTCTTCCCTGCGTGAAACAGCTATTACAGCCTTTTCCCCACATTAAACTTGTAAAAGCATTGTTTTGCACTTATGTGATGTTTAGACGCCATTTTGTGTTCAAAGACACTGGAATCACACTGAAACAAAAGAAGATCCACTCCAGAGTGCTTTTATGACTTAAATGTGTTGATCTCAGTGTGACATTGAAGAATGCAGCTTATTTGACAACTGACACTGCAATAGTGGTTAAAACGTGTGTTACCTGCAAATAACAGCTTAAAAGCCTCTTCCCTGTGTGAAACAGCTATTACAGCCTTTTCCCCACATTAAACTTGTAAAAGCATTGTTTTGCACTTATTTGATGTTTAGACGCCATTTTGTGTTCAAAGACACTGGAATCACATTGAAACGAAAGAAGATCCACTCCAGAGTGCTGTTATGACTTAAATGTGTTGATCTCGGTGGGACATTGAAGAATGCAGCTTATTTGACAACTGACACTGCAATAGTGGTTAAAAACGTGTGTTACCTGCAAATAACAGCTTAAAAGCCTCTTCCCTGCGTGAAACAGCTATTACAGCCTTTTCCCCTCATTAACTTGTAAAAGCATTGTTTTGCACTTATTTGATGTTTAGACGCCATTTTGTGTTCAAAGACACTGGAATCACATTGAAACGAAAGAAGATCCACTCCAGAGTGCTGTTATGACTTAAATGTGTTGATCTCAGTGGGACATTGAAGAATGCAGCTTATTTGACAACTGACACTGCAATAGTGCTTAAAACGTGTGTTTCCTGCAAATAACAGCTTAAAAGCCTCTTCCCTGTGTGAAACAGCTATTACAGCCTTTTCCCCACATTAAACTTGTAAAAGCATTGTTTTGCACTTATTTGATGTTTAGACGCCATTTTGTGTTCAAAGACACTAGAATCACACTGAAACAAAAGAAGATCCACTCCAGAGTGCTTTTATGACTTAAATGTGTTGATCTCAGTGTGACATTGAAGAATGCAGCTTATTTGACAACTGACACTGCAATATTGGTTAAAACGTGTGTTACCTGCAAATAACAGCTTAAAAGCCTCTTCCCTGCGTGAAACAGCTATTACAGCCTTTTCCCCACATTCAACTTGTAAAAGCATTGTTTTGCACTTATTTGATGTTTAGACGCCATTTTGTGTTCAAAGACACTGGAATCACATTGAAACGAAAGAAGATCCCCTCCAGAGTGCTGTTATGACTTATATGTGTTGATCTCGGTGGGATATTGAAGAATGCAGCTTTTTTGACAACTGACACTGCAATAGTGGTTAAAACGTGTGTTACCTGCAAATAACAGCTTAAAAGCCTGTTCCCTGCGTGAAACAGCTATTACAGCCTTTTCCCCACATTAAACTTGTAAAAGCATTGTTTTGCACTTATTTGATGTTTAGACGCCATTTTGTGTTCAAAGACACTGGAATCACACTGAAACAAAAGAAGATCCACTCCAGAGTGCTTTTATGACTTAAATGTGTTGATCTCAGTGTGACATTGAAGAATGCAGCTTATTTGACAACTGACACTGCAATAGTGGTTAAAACGTGTGTTACCTGCAAATAACAGCTTAAAAGCCTGTTCCCTGCGTGAAACACTTATTACAGCCTTATCCCCACATTAAACTTGTAAAACAATTGTTTTGCACTTATTTGATGTTTAGACGCCATTTTGTGTTCAAAGACACTGGAATCACACTGAAACAAAAGAAGATCCACTCCAGAGTGCTTTTATGACTTAAAACGTGTGTTACCTGCAAATAACAGCTTAAAAGCCTCTTCCCTGCGTGAAACAGCTATTACAGCCTTTTCCCCACATTAAACTTGTAAAAGCATTGTTTTGCACTTATGTGATGTTTAGACGCCATTTTGTGTTCAAAGACACTGGAATCACACTGAAACAAAAGAAGATCCACTCCAGAGTGCTTTTATGACTTAAATGTGTTGATCTCAGTGTGACATTGAAGAATGCAGCTTATTTGACAACTGACACTGCAATAGTGGTTAAAACGTGTGTTACCTGCAAATAACAGCTTAAAAGCCTGTTCCCTGCGTGAAACACTTATTACAGCCTTTTCCCCACATTAAACTTGTAAAACAATTGTTTTGCACTTATTTGATGTTTAGACGCCATTTTGTGTTCAAAGACACTGGAATCACACTGAAACAAAAGAAGATCCACTCCAGAGTGCTTTTATGACTTAAAACGTGTGTTACCTGCAAATAACAGCTTAAAAGCCTCTTCCCTGCGTGAAACAGCTATTACAGCCTTTTCCCCACATTAAACTTGTAAAAGCATTGTTTTGCACTTATGTGATGTTTAGACGCCATTTTGTGTTCAAAGACACTGGAATCACACTGAAACAAAAGAAGATCCACTCCAGAGTGCTTTTATGACTTAAATGTGTTGATCTCAGTGTGACATTGAAGAATGCAGCTTATTTGACAACTGACACTGCAATAGTGGTTAAAACGTGTGTTACCTGCAAATAACAGCTTAAAAGCCTCTTCCCTGTGTGAAACAGCTATTACAGCCTTTTCCCCACATTAAACTTGTAAAAGCATTGTTTTGCACTTATTTGATGTTTAGACGCCATTTTGTGTTCAAAGACACTGGAATCACACTGAAACAAAAGAAGATCCACTCCAGAGTGCTTTTATGACTTAAATGTGTTGATCTCAGTGTGACATTGAAGAATGCAGCTTATTTGACAACTGACACTGCAATAGTGGTTAAAACGTGTGTTACCTGCAAATAACAGCTTAAAAGCCTCTTCCCTGCGTGAAACAGCTATTACAGCCTTTTCCCCACATTAAACTTGTAAAAGCATTGTTTTGCACTTATTTGATGTTTAGACGCCATTTTGTGTTCAAAGACACTGGAATCACACTGAAACAAAAGAAGATCCACTCCAGAGTGCTTTTATGACTTAAATGTGTTGATCTCAGTGTGACATTGAAGAATGCAGCTTATTTGACAACTGACACTGCAATAGTGGTTAAAACGTGTGTTACCTGCAAATAACAGCTTAAAAGCCTCTTCCCTGCGTGAAACAGCTATTACAGCCTTTTCCCCACATTAAACTTGTAAAAGCATTGTTTTGCACTTATTTGATGTTTAGACGCCATTTTGTGTTCAAAGACACTGGAATCACATTGAAACGAAAGAAGATCCACTCCAGAGTGCTGTTATAACTTAAATGTGTTGATCTCAGTGGGACATTGAAGAATGCAGCTTATTTGACAACTGACACTGCAATAGTGCTTAAAACGTGTGTTACCTGCAAATAACAGCTTAAAAGCCTCTTCCCTGCGTGAAACAGCTATTACAGCCTTTTCCCCACATTAAACTTGTAAAAGCATTGTTTTGCACTTATTTGATGTTTAGACGCCATTTTGTGTTCAAAGACACTGGAATCACACTGAAACAAAAGAAGATCCACTCCAGAGTGCTTTTATGACTTAAATGTGTTGATCTCAGTGTGACATTGAAGAATGCAGCTTATTTGACAACTGACACTGCAATAGTGGTTAAAACGTGTGTTACCTGCAAATAACAGCTTAAAAGCCTGTTCCCTGCGTGAAACACTTATTACAGCCTTTTCCCCACATTAAACTTGTAAAACAATTGTTTTGCACTTATTTGATGTTTAGACGCCATTTTGTGTTCAAAGACACTGGAATCACACTGAAACAAAAGAAGATCCACTCCAGAGTGCTTTTATGACTTAAATGTGTTGATCTCAGTGTGACATTGAAGAATGCAGCTTATTTGACAACTGACACTGCAATAGTGGTTAAAACGTGTGTTACCTGCAAATAACAGCTTAAAAGCCTGTTCCCTGCGTGAAACACTTATTACAGCCTTTTCCCCACATTAAACTTGTAAAACAATTGTTTTGCACTTATTTGATGTTTAGACGCCATTTTGTGTTCAAAGACACTGGAATCACACTGAAACAAAAGAAGATCCACTCCAGAGTGCTTTTATGACTTAAATGTGTTGATCTCAGTGTGACATTGAAGAATGCAGCTTATTTGACAACTGACACTGCAATAGTGGTTAAAACGTGTGTTACCTGCAAATAACAGCTTAAAAGCCTCTTCCCTGCGTGAAACAGCTATTACAGCCTTTTCCCCACATTAAACTTGTAAAAGCATTGTTTTGCACTTATTTGATGTTTAGACGCCATTTTGTGTTCAAAGACACTGGAATCACATTGAAACGAAAGAAGATCCACTCCAGAGTGCTGTTATAACTTAAATGTGTTGATCTCAGTGGGACATTGAAGAATGCAGCTTATTTGACAACTGACACTGCAATAGTGCTTAAAACGTGTGTTACCTGCAAATAACAGCTTAAAAGCCTGTTCCCTGCGTGAAACACTTATTACAGCCTTTTCCCCACATTAAACTTGTAAAACAATTGTTTTGCACTTATTTGATGTTTAGACGCCATTTTGTGTTCAAAGACACTGGAATCACACTGAAACAAAAGAAGATCCACTCCAGAGTGCTTTTATGACTTAAATGTGTAGATCTCAGTGTGACATTGAAGAATGCAGCTTATTTGACAACTGACACTGCAATAGTGCTTAAAACGTGTGTTACCTGCAAATAACAGCTTAAAAGCCTCTTCCCTGCGTGAAACAGCTATTACAGCCTTTTCCCCACATTAAACTTGTAAAAGCATTGTTTTGCACTTATTTGATGTTTAGACGCCATTTTGTGTTCAAAGACACTGGAATCACACTGAAACAAAAGAAGATCCACTCCAGAGTGCTTTTATGACTTAAATGTGTTGATCTCAGTGTGACATTGAAGAATGCAGCTTATTTGACAACTGACACTGCAATATTGGTTAAAACGTGTGTTACCTGCAAATAACAGCTTAAAAGCCTCTTCCCTGCGTGAAACAGCTATTACAGCCTTTTCCCCACATTAAACTTGTAAAAGCATTGTTTTGCACTTATTTGATGTTTAGACGCCATTTTGTGTTCAAAGACACTGGAATCACACTGAAACAAAAGAAGATCCACTCCAGAGTGCTTTTATGACTTAAAACGTGTGTTACCTGCAAATAACAGCTTAAAAGCCTCTTCCCTGCGTGAAACAGCTATTACAGCCTTTTCCCCACATTAAACTTGTAAAAGCATTGTTTTGCACTTATGTGATGTTTAGACGCCATTTTGTGTTCAAAGACACTGGAATCACACTGAAACAAAAGAAGATCCACTCCAGAGTGCTTTTATGACTTAAATGTGTTGATCTCAGTGTGACATTGAAGAATGCAGCTTATTTGACAACTGACACTGCAATAGTGGTTAAAACGTGTGTTACCTGCAAATAACAGCTTAAAAGCCTCTTCCCTGCGTGAAACAGCTATTACAGCCTTTTCCCCACATTAAACTTGTAAAAGCATTGTTTTGCACTTATTTGATGTTTAGACGCCATTTTGTGTTCAAAGACACTGGAATCACACTGAAACAAAAGAAGATCCACTCCAGAGTGCTTTTATGACTTAAATGTGTTGATCTCAGTGTGACATTGAAGAATGCAGCTTATTTGACAACTGACACTGCGATATTGGTTAAAACGTGTGTTACCTGCAAATAACAGCTTAAAAGCCTCTTCCCTGCGTGAAACAGCTATTACAGCCTTTTCCCCACATTAAACTTGTAAAAGCATTGTTTTGCACTTATTTGATGTTTAGACGCCATTTTGTGTTCAAAGACACTGGAATCACACTGAAACAAAAGAAGATCCACTCCAGAGTGCTTTTATGACTTAAATGTGTTGATCTCAGTGTGACATTGAAGAATGCAGCTTATTTGACAACTGACACTGCAATAGTGGTTAAAACGTGTGTTACCTGCAAATAACATCTTAAAAGCCTGTTCCCTGCGTGAAACACTTATTACAGCCTTTTCCCCACATTAAACTTGTAAAACAATTGTTTTGCACTTATTTGATGTTTAGACGCCATTTTGTGTTCAAAGACACTGGAATCACACTGAAACAAAAGAAGATCCACTCCAGAGTGCTTTTATGACTTAAATGTGTTGATCTCAGTGGGACATTGAAGAATGCAGCTTATTTGACAACTGACACTGCAATAGTGGTTAAAACGTGTTACCTGCAAATAACAGCTTAAAAGCCTCTTCCCTGCGTGAAACAGCTATTACAGCCTTTTCCCCACATTAAACTTGTAAAAGCATTGTTTTGCACTTATTTGATGTTTAGACGCCATTTTGTGTTCAAAGACACTGGAATCACACTGAAACAAAAGAAGATCCACTCCAGAGTGCTTTTATGACTTAAATGTGTTGATCTCAGTGTGACATTGAAGAATGCAGCTTATTTGACAACTGACACTGCAATAGTGGTTAAAACGTGTGTTACCTGCAAATAACAGCTTAAAAGCCTCTTCCCTGCGTGAAACAGCTATTACAGCCTTTTCCCCACATTAAACTTGTAAAAGCATTGTTTTGCACTTATTTGATGTTTAGACGCCATTTTGTGTTCAAAGACACTGGAATCACACTGAAACAAAAGAAGATCCACTCCAGAGTGCTTTTATGACTTAAAACGTGTGTTACCTGCAAATAACAGCTTAAAAGCCTCTTCCCTGCGTGAAACAGCTATTACAGCCTTTTCCCCACATTAAACCTGTAAAAGCATTGTTTTGCACTTATGTGATGTTTAGACGCCATTTTGTGTTCAAAGACACTGGAATCACACTGAAACAAAAGAAGATCCACTCCAGAGTGCTTTTATGACTTAAATGTGTTGATCTCAGTGTGACATTGAAGAATGCAGCTTATTTGACAACTGACACTGCAATAGTGGTTAAAACGTGTGTTACCTGCAAATAACAGCTTAAAAGCCTCTTCCCTGCGTGAAACAGCTATTACAGCCTTTTCCCCACATTAAACTTGTAAAAGCATTGTTTTGCACTTATTTGATGTTTAGACGCCATTTTGTGTTCAAAGACACTGGAATCACACTGAAACAAAAGAAGATCCACTCCAGAGTGCTTTTATGACTTAAATGTGTTGATCTCAGTGTGACATTGAAGAATGCAGCTTATTTGACAACTGACACTGCAATATTGGTTAAAACGTGTGTTACCTGCAAATAACAGCTTAAAAGCCTCTTCCCTGCGTGAAACAGCTATTACAGCCTTTTCCCCACATTAAACTTGTAAAAGCATTGTTTTGCACTTATTTGATGTTTAGACGCCATTTTGTGTTCAAAGACACTGGAATCACACTGAAACAAAAGAAGATCCACTCCAGAGTGCTTTTATGACTTAAATGTGTTGATCTCAGTGTGACATTGAAGAATGCAGCTTATTTGACAACTGACACTGCAATAGTGGTTAAAACGTGTGTTACCTGCAAATAACAGCTTAAAAGCCTCTTCCCTGCGTGAAACAGCTATTACAGCCTTTTCCCCACATTAAACTTGTAAAAGCATTGTTTTGCACTTATGTGATGTTTAGACGCCATTTTGTGTTCAAAGACACTGGAATCACACTGAAACAAAAGAAGATCCACTCCAGAGTGCTTTTATGACTTAAATGTGTTGATCTCAGTGTGACATTGAAGAATGCAGCTTATTTGACAACTGACACTGCAATAGTGGTTAAAACGTGTGTTACCTGCAAATAACAGCTTAAAAGCCTCTTCCCTGCGTGAAACAGCTATTACAGCCTTTTCCCCACATTAAACTTGTAAAAGCATTGTTTTGCACTTATTTGATGTTTAGACGCCATTTTGTGTTCAAAGACACTGGAATCACACTGAAACAAAAGAAGATCCACTCCAGAGTGCTTTTATGACTTAAATGTGTTGATCTCAGTGTGACATTGAAGAATGCAGCTTATTTGACAACTGACACTGCAATAGTGGTTAAAACGTGTGTTACCTGCAAATAACAGCTTAAAAGCCTCTTCCCTGCGTGAAACAGCTATTACAGCCTTTTCCCCACATTAAACTTGTAAAAGCATTGTTTTGCACTTATTTGATGTTTAGACGCCATTTTGTGTTCAAAGACACTGGAATCACACTGAAACAAAAGAAGATCCACTCCAGAGTGCTTTTATGACTTAAAACGTGTGTTACCTGCAAATAACAGCTTAAAAGCCTCTTCCCTGCGTGAAACAGCTATTACAGCCTTTTCCCCACATTAAACTTGTAAAAGCATTGTTTTGCACTTATGTGATGTTTAGACGCCATTTTGTGTTCAAAGACACTGGAATCACACTGAAACAAAAGAAGATCCACTCCAGAGTGCTTTTATGACTTAAATGTGTTGATCTCAGTGTGACATTGAAGAATGCAGCTTATTTGACAACTGACACTGCAATAGTGGTTAAAACGTGTGTTACCTGCAAATAACAGCTTAAAAGCCTCTTCCCTGCGTGAAACAGCTATTACAGCCTTTTCCCCACATTAAACTTGTAAAAGCATTGTTTTGCACTTATGTGATGTTTAGACGCCATTTTGTGTTCAAAGACACTGGAATCACACTGAAACAAAAGAAGATCCACTCCAGAGTGCTTTTATGACTTAAATGTGTTGATCTCAGTGTGACATTGAAGAATACAGCTTATTTGACAACTGACACTGCAATAGTGGTTAAAACGTGTGTTACCTGCAAATAACAGCTTAAAAGCCTCTTCCCAGCGTGAAACAGCTATTACAGCCTTTTCCCCACATTAAACTTGTAAAAGCATTGTTTTGCACTTATTTGATGTTTAGACGCCATTTTGTGTTCAAAGACACTGGAATCACACTGAAACAAAAGAAGATCCACTCCAGAGTGCTTTTATGACTTAAATGTGTTGATCTCAGTGTGACATTGAAGAATGCAGCTTATTTGACAACTGACACTGCAATAGTGGTTAAAACGTGTGTTACCTGCAAATAACAGCTTAAAAGCCTCTTCCCTGCGTGAAACAGCTATTACAGCCTTTTCCCCACATTAAACTTGTAAAAGCATTGTTTTGCACTTATTTGATGTTTAGACGCCATTTTGTGTTCAAAGACACTGGAATCACACTGAAACAAAAGAAGATCCACTCCAGAGTGCTTTTATGACTTAAATGTGTTGATCTCAGTGTGACATTGAAGAATGCAGCTTATTTGACAACTGACACTGCAATATTGGTTAAAACGTGTGTTACCTGCAAATAACAGCTTAAAAGCCTCTTCCCTGCGTGAAACAGCTATTACAGCCTTTTCCCCACATTAAACTTGTAAAAGCATTGTTTTGCACTTATTTGATGTTTAGACGCCATTTTGTGTTCAAAGACACTGGAATCACACTGAAACAAAAGAAGATCCACTCCAGAGTGCTTTTATGACTTAAATGTGTTGATCTCAGTGTGACATTGAAGAATGCAGCTTATTTGACAACTGACACTGCAATAGTGGTTAAAACGTGTGTTACCTGCAAATAACAGCTTAAAAGCCTCTTCCCTGCGTGAAACAGCTATTACAGCCTTTTCCCCACATTAAACTTGTAAAAGCATTGTTTTGCACTTATTTGATGTTTAGACGCCATTTTGTGTTCAAAGACACTGGAATCACACTGAAACAAAAGAAGATCCACTCCAGAGTGCTTTTATGACTTAAAACGTGTGTTACCTGCAAATAACAGCTTAAAAGCCTCTTCCCTGCGTGAAACAGCTATTACAGCCTTTTCCCCACATTAAACTTGTAAAAGCATTGTTTTGCACTTATGTGATGTTTAGACGCCATTTTGTGTTCAAAGACACTGGAATCACACTGAAACAAAAGAAGATCCACTCCAGAGTGCTTTTATGACTTAAATGTGTTGATCTCAGTGTGACATTGAAGAATGCAGCTTATTTGACAACTGACACTGCAATAGTGGTTAAAACGTGTGTTACCTGCAAATAACAGCTTAAAAGCCTCTTCCCTGCGTGAAACAGCTATTACAGCCTTTTCCCCACATTAAACTTGTAAAAGCATTGTTTTGCACTTATTTGATGTTTAGACGCCATTTTGTGTTCAAAGACACTGGAATCACACTGAAACAAAAGAAGATCCACTCCAGAGTGCTTTTATGACTTAAATGTGTTGATCTCAGTGTGACATTGAAGAATGCAGCTTATTTGACAACTGACACTGCAATAGTGGTTAAAACCTGTGTTACCTGCAAATAACAGCTTAAAAGCCTCTTCCCTGTGTGAAACAGCTATTACAGCCTTTTCCCCACATTAAAATTGTAAAAGCATTGTTTTGCACTTATTTGATGTTTAGACGCCATTTTGTGTTCAAAGACACTGGAATCACACTGAAACAAAAGAAGATCCACTCCAGAGTGCTTTTATGACTTAAATGTGTTGATCTCAGTGTGACATTGAAGAATGCAGCTTATTTGACAACTGACACTGCAATATTGGTTAAAACGTGTGTTACCTGCAAATAACAGCTTAAAAGCCTCTTCCCTGCGTGAAACAGCTATTACAGCCTTTTCCCCACATTAAACTTGTAAAAGCATTGTTTTGCACTTATGTGATGTTTAGACGCCATTTTGTGTTCAAAGACACTGGAATCACACTGAAACAAAAGAAGATCCACTCCAGAGTGCTTTTATGACTTAAATGTGTTGATCTCAGTGTGACATTGAAGAATGCAGCTTATTTGACAACTGACACTGCAATAGTGGTTAAAACGTGTGTTACCTGCAAATAACAGCTTAAAAGCCTCTTCCCTGCGTGAAACAGCTATTACAGCCTTTTCCCCACATTAAACTTGTAAAAGCATTGTTTTGCACTTATTTGATGTTTAGACGCCATTTTGTGTTCAAAGACACTGGAATCACACTGAAAGAAAAGAAGATCCACTCCAGAGTGCTTTTATGACTTAAATGTGTTGATCTCAGTGTGACATTGAAGAATGCAGCTTATTTGACAACTGACACTGCAATAGTGGTTAAAACGTGTGTTACCTGCAAATAACAGCTTAAAAGCCTCTTCCCTGCGTGAAACAGCTATTACAGCCTTTTCCCCACATTAAACTTGTAAAAGCATTGTTTTGCACTTATTTGATGTTTAGACGCCATTTTGTGTTCAAAGACACTGGAATCACACTGAAACAAAAGAAGATCCACTCCAGAGTGCTTTTATGACTTAAATGTGTTGATCTCAGTGTGACATTGAAGAATGCAGCTTATTTGACAACTGACACTGCGATATTGGTTAAAACGTGTGTTACCTGCAAATAACAGCTTAAAAGCCTCTTCCCTGCGTGAAACAGCTATTACAGCCTTTTCCCCACATTAAACTTGTAAAAGCATTGTTTTGCACTTATTTGATGTTTAGACGCCATTTTGTGTTCAAAGACACTGGAATCACACTGAAACAAAAGAAGATCCACTCCAGAGTGCTTTTATGACTTAAATGTGTTGATCTCAGTGTGACATTGAAGAATGCAGCTTATTTGACAACTGACACTGCAATAGTGGTTAAAACGTGTGTTACCTGCAAATAACAGCTTAAAAGCCTCTTCCCTGCGTGAAACAGCTATTACAGCCTTTTCCCCACATTAAACTTGTAAAAGCATTGTTTTGCACTTATTTGATGTTTAGACGCCATTTTGTGTTCAAAGACACTGGAATCACACTGAAACAAAAGAAGATCCACTCCAGAGTGCTTTTATGACTTAAAACGTGTGTTACCTGCAAATAACAGCTTAAAAGCCTCTTCCCTGCGTGAAACAGCTATTACAGCCTTTTCCCCACATTAAACTTGTAAAAGCATTGTTTTGCACTTATGTGATGTTTAGACGCCATTTTGTGTTCAAAGACACTGGAATCACACTGAAACAAAAGAAGATCCACTCCAGAGTGCTTTTATGACTTAAATGTGTTGATCTCAGTGTGACATTGAAGAATGCAGCTTATTTGACAACTGACACTGCAATAGTGGTTAAAACGTGTGTTACCTGCAAATAACAGCTTAAAAGCCTCTTCCCTGCGTGAAACAGCTATTACAGCCTTTTCCCCACATTAAACTTGTAAAAGCATTGTTTTGCACTTATTTGATGTTTAGACGCCATTTTGTGTTCAAAGACACTGGAATCACACTGAAACAAAAGAAGATCCACTCCAGAGTGCTTTTATGACTTAAATGTGTTGATCTCAGTGTGACATTGAAGAATGCAGCTTATTTGACAACTGACACTGCAATAGTGGTTAAAACCTGTGTTACCTGCAAATAACAGCTTAAAAGCCTCTTCCCTGTGTGAAACAGCTATTACAGCCTTTTCCCCACATTAAAATTGTAAAAGCATTGTTTTGCACTTATTTGATGTTTAGACGCCATTTTGTGTTCAAAGACACTGGAATCACACTGAAACAAAAGAAGATCCACTCCAGAGTGCTTTTATGACTTAAATGTGTTGATCTCAGTGTGACATTGAAGAATGCAGCTTATTTGACAACTGACACTGCAATATTGGTTAAAACGTGTGTTACCTGCAAATAACAGCTTAAAAGCCTCTTCCCTGCGTGAAACAGCTATTACAGCCTTTTCCCCACATTAAACTTGTAAAAGCATTGTTTTGCACTTATTTGATGTTTAGACGCCATTTTGTGTTCAAAGACACTGGAATCACACTGAAACAAAAGAAGATCCACTCCAGAGTGCTTTTATGACTTAAAACGTGTGTTACCTGCAAATAACAGCTTAAAAGCCTCTTCCCTGCGTGAAACAGCTATTACAGCCTTTTCCCCACATTAAACTTGTAAAAGCATTGTTTTGCACTTATGTGATGTTTAGACGCCATTTTGTGTTCAAAGACACTGGAATCACACTGAAACAAAAGAAGATCCACTCCAGAGTGCTTTTATGACTTAAATGTGTTGATCTCAGTGTGACATTGAAGAATGCAGCTTATTTGACAACTGACACTGCAATAGTGGTTAAAACGTGTGTTACCTGCAAATAACAGCTTAAAAGCCTCTTCCCTGCGTGAAACAGCTATTACAGCCTTTTCCCCACATTAAACTTGTAAAAGCATTGTTTTGCACTTATTTGATGTTTAGACGCCATTTTGTGTTCAAAGACACTGGAATCACACTGAAACAAAAGAAGATCCACTCCAGAGTGCTTTTATGACTTAAATGTGTTGATCTCAGTGTGACATTGAAGAATGCAGCTTATTTGACAACTGACACTGCAATAGTGGTTAAAACGTGTGTTACCTGCAAATAACAGCTTAAAAGCCTCTTCCCTGCGTGAAACAGCTATTACAGCCTTTTCCCCACATTAAACTTGTAAAAGCATTGTTTTGCACTTATGTGATGTTTAGACGCCATTTTGTGTTCAAAGACACTGGAATCACACTGAAACAAAAGAAGATCCACTCCAGAGTGCTTTTATGACTTAAATGTGTTGATCTCAGTGTGACATTGAAGAATGCAGCTTATTTGACAACTGACACTGCAATAGTGGTTAAAACGTGTGTTACCTGCAAATAACAGCTTAAAAGCCTCTTCCCTGCGTGAAACAGCTATTACAGCCTTTTCCCCACATTAAACTTGTAAAAGCATTGTTTTGCACTTATTTGATGTTTAGACGCCATTTTGTGTTCAAAGACACTGGAATCACACTGAAACAAAAGAAGATCCACTCCAGAGTGCTTTTATGACTTAAATGTAATGATCTCAGTGTGACATTGAAGAATGCAGCTTATTTGACAACTGACACTGCAATAGTGGTTAAAACCTGTGTTACCTGCAAATAACAGCTTAAAAGCCTCTTCCCTGTGTGAAACAGCTATTACAGCCTTTTCCCCACATTAAAATTGTAAAAGCATTGTTTTGCACTTATTTGATGTTTAGACGCCATTTTGTGTTCAAAGACACTGGAATCACACTGAAACAAAAGAAGATCCACTCCAGAGTGCTTTTATGACTTAAATGTGTTGATCTCAGTGTGACATTGAAGAATGCAGCTTATTTGACAACTGACACTGCAATATTGGTTAAAACGTGTGTTACCTGCAAATAACAGCTTAAAAGCCTCTTCCCTGCGTGAAACAGCTATTACAGCCTTTTCCCCACATTAAACTTGTAAAAGCATTGTTTTGCACTTATTTGATGTTTAGACGCCATTTTGTGTTCAAAGACACTGGAATCACACTGAAACAAAAGAAGATCCACTCCAGAGTGCTTTTATGACTTAAATGTGTTGATCTCAGTGTGACATTGAAGAATGCAGCTTATTTGACAACTGACACTGCAATAGTGGTTAAAACGTGTGTTACCTGCAAATAACAGCTTAAAAGCCTCTTCCCTGCGTGAAACAGCTATTACAGCCTTTTCCCCACATTAAACTTGTAAAAGCATTGTTTTGCACTTATTTGATGTTTAGACGCCATTTTGTGTTCAAAGACACTGGAATCACACTGAAACAAAAGAAGATCCACTCCAGAGTGCTTTTATGACTTAAATGTGTTGATCTCAGTGTGACATTGAAGAATGCAGCTTATTTGACAACTGACACTGCAATAGTGGTTAAAACGTGTGTTACCTGCAAATAACAGCTTAAAAGCCTGTTCCCTGCGTGAAACACTTATTACAGCCTTTTCCCCACATTAAACTTGTAAAACAATTGTTTTGCACTTATTTGATGTTTAGACGCCATTTTGTGTTCAAAGACACTGGAATCACACTGAAACAAAAGAAGATCCACTCCAGAGTGCTTTTATGACTTAAATGTGTTGATCTCAGTGTGACATTGAAGAATGCAGCTTATTTGACAACTGACACTGCAATAGTGGTTAAAACGTGTGTTACCTGCAAATAACAGCTTAAAAGCCTCTTCCCTGCGTGAAACAGCTATTACAGCCTTTTCCCCACATTAAACTTGTAAAAGCATTGTTTTGCACTTATTTGATGTTTAGACGCCATTTTGTGTTCAAAGACACTGGAATCACACTGAAACAAAAGAAGATCCACTCCAGAGTGCTTTTATGACTTAAAACGTGTGTTACCTGCAAATAACAGCTTAAAAGCCTCTTCCCTGCGTGAAACAGCTATTACAGCCTTTTCCCCACATTAAACTTGTAAAAGCATTGTTTTGCACTTATGTGATGTTTAGACGCCATTTTGTGTTCAAAGACACTGGAATCACACTGAAACAAAAGAAGATCCACTCCAGAGTGCTTTTATGACTTAAATGTGTTGATCTCAGTGTGACATTGAAGAATGCAGCTTATTTGACAACTGACACTGCAATAGTGGTTAAAACGTGTGTTACCTGCAAATAACAGCTTAAAAGCCTCTTCCCTGCGTGAAACAGCTATTACAGCCTTTTCCCCACATTAAACTTGTAAAAGCATTGTTTTGCACTTATTTGATGTTTAGACGCCATTTTGTGTTCAAAGACACTGGAATCACACTGAAACAAAAGAAGATCCACTCCAGAGTGCTTTTATGACTTAAATGTGTTGATCTCAGTGTGACATTGAAGAATGCAGCTTATTTGACAACTGACACTGCAATAGTGGTTAAAACGTGTGTTACCTGCAAATAACAGCTTAAAAGCCTGTTCCCTGCGTGAAACACTTATTACAGCCTTTTCCCCACATTAAACTTGTAAAACAATTGTTTTGCACTTATTTGATGTTTAGACGCCATTTTGTGTTCAAAGACACTGGAATCACACTGAAACAAAAGAAGATCCACTCCAGAGTGCTTTTATGACTTAAATGTGTTGATCTCAGTGTGACATTGAAGAATGCAGCTTATTTGACAACTGACACTGCAATAGTGGTTAAAACGTGTGTTACCTGCAAATAACAGCTTAAAAGCCTCTTCCCTGCGTGAAACAGCTATTACAGCCTTTTCCCCACATTAAACTTGTAAAAGCATTGTTTTGCACTTATGTGATGTTTAGACGCCATTTTGTGTTCAAAGACACTGGAATCACACTAAAACAAAAGAAGATCCACTCCAGAGTGCTTTTATGACTTAAATGTGTTGATCTCAGTGTGACATTGAAGAATGCAGCTTATTTGACAACTGACACTGCAATAGTGGTTAAAACGTGTGTTACCTGCAAATAACAGCTTAAAAGCCTCTTCCCTGCGTGAAACAGCTATTACAGCCTTTTCCCCACATTAAACTTGTAAAAGCATTGTTTTGCACTTATTTGATGTTTAGACGCCATTTTGTGTTCAAAGACACTGGAATCACACTGAAACAAAAGAAGATCCACTCCAGAGTGCTTTTATGACTTAAATGTGTTGATCTCAGTGTGACATTGAAGAATGCAGCTTATTTGACAACTGACACTGCAATAGTGGTTAAAACGTGTGTTACCTGCAAATAACAGCTTAAAAGCCTGTTCCCTGCGTGAAACACTTATTACAGCCTTTTCCCCACATTAAACTTGTAAAACAATTGTTTTGCACTTATTTGATGTTTAGACGCCATTTTGTGTTCAAAGACACTGGAATCACACTGAAACAAAAGAAGATCCACTCCAGAGTGCTTTTATGACTTAAATGTGTTGATCTCAGTGTGACATTGAAGAATGCAGCTTATTTGACAACTGACACTGCAATAGTGGTTAAAACGTGTGTTACCTGCAAATAACAGCTTAAAAGCCTCTTCCCTGCGTGAAACAGCTATTACAGCCTTTTCCCCACATTAAACTTGTAAAAGCATTGTTTTGCACTTATTTGATGTTTAGACGCCATTTTGTGTTCAAAGACACTGGAATCACACTGAAACAAAAGAAGATCCACTCCAGAGTGCTTTTATGACTTAAAACGTGTGTTACCTGCAAATAACAGCTTAAAAGCCTCTTCCCTGCGTGAAACAGCTATTACAGCCTTTTCCCCACATTAAACTTGTAAAAGCATTGTTTTGCACTTATGTGATGTTTAGACGCCATTTTGTGTTCAAAGACACTGGAATCACACTGAAACAAAAGAAGATCCACTCCAGAGTGCTTTTATGACTTAAATGTGTTGATCTCAGTGTGACATTGAAGAATGCAGCTTATTTGACAACTGACACTGCAATAGTGGTTAAAACGTGTGTTACCTGCAAATAACAGCTTAAAAGCCTCTTCCCTGCGTGAAACAGCTATTACAGCCTTTTCCCCACATTAAACTTGTAAAAGCATTGTTTTGCACTTATTTGATGTTTAGACGCCATTTTGTGTTCAAAGACACTGGAATCACACTGAAACAAAAGAAGATCCACTCCAGAGTGCTTTTATGACTTAAATGTGTTGATCTCAGTGTGACATTGAAGAATGCAGCTTATTTGACAACTGACACTGCAATAGTGGTTAAAACGTGTGTTACCTGCAAATAACAGCTTAAAAGCCTGTTCCCTGCGTGAAACACTTATTACAGCCTTTTCCCCACATTAAACTTGTAAAACAATTGTTTTGCACTTATTTGATGTTTAGACGCCATTTTGTGTTCAAAGACACTGGAATCACACTGAAACAAAAGAAGATCCACTCCAGAGTGCTTTTATGACTTAAATGTGTTGATCTCAGTGTGACATTGAAGAATGCAGCTTATTTGACAACTGACACTGCAATAGTGGTTAAAACGTGTGTTACCTGCAAATAACAGCTTAAAAGCCTCTTCCCTGCGTGAAACAGCTATTACAGCCTTTTCCCCACATTAAACTTGTAAAAGCATTGTTTTGCACTTATGTGATGTTTAGACGCCATTTTGTGTTCAAAGACACTGGAATCACACTAAAACAAAAGAAGATCCACTCCAGAGTGCTTTTATGACTTAAATGTGTTGATCTCAGTGTGACATTGAAGAATGCAGCTTATTTGACAACTGACACTGCAATAGTGGTTAAAACGTGTGTTACCTGCAAATAACAGCTTAAAAGCCTCTTCCCTGCGTGAAACAGCTATTACAGCCTTTTCCCCACATTAAACTTGTAAAAGCATTGTTTTGCACTTATTTGATGTTTAGACGCCATTTTGTGTTCAAAGACACTGGAATCACACTGAAACAAAAGAAGATCCACTCCAGAGTGCTTTTATGACTTAAAACGTGTGTTACCTGCAAATAACAGCTTAAAAGCCTCTTCCCTGCGTGAAACAGCTATTACAGCCTTTTCCCCACATTAAACTTGTAAAAGCATTGTTTTGCACTTATGTGATGTTTAGACGCCATTTTGTGTTCAAAGACACTGGAATCACACTGAAACAAAAGAAGATCCACTCCAGAGTGCTTTTATGACTTAAATGTGTTGATCTCAGTGTGACATTGAAGAATGCAGCTTATTTGACAACTGACACTGCAATAGTGGTTAAAACGTGTGTTACCTGCAAATAACAGCTTAAAAGCCTCTTCCCTGCGTGAAACAGCTATTACAGCCTTTTCCCCACATTAAACTTGTAAAAGCATTGTTTTGCACTTATTTGATGTTTAGACGCCATTTTGTGTTCAAAGACACTGGAATCACACTGAAACAAAAGAAGATCCACTCCAGAGTGCTTTTATGACTTAAATGTGTTGATCTCAGTGTGACATTGAAGAATGCAGCTTATTTGACAACTGACACTGCAATAGTGGTTAAAACGTGTGTTACCTGCAAATAACAGCTTAAAAGCCTCTTCCCTGCGTGAAACAGCTATTACAGCCTTTTCCCCACATTAAACTTGTAAAAGCATTGTTTTGCACTTATTTGATGTTTAGACGCCATTTTGTGTTCAAAGACACTGGAATCACACTGAAACAAAAGAAGATCCACTCCAGAGTGCTTTTATGACTTAAAACGTGTGTTACCTGCAAATAACAGCTTAAAAGCCTCTTCCCTGCGTGAAACAGCTATTACAGCCTTTTCCCCACATTAAACTTGTAAAAGCATTGTTTTGCACTTATGTGATGTTTAGACGCCATTTTGTGTTCAAAGACACTGGAATCACACTGAAACAAAAGAAGATCCACTCCAGAGTGCTTTTATGACTTAAATGTGTTGATCTCAGTGTGACATTGAAGAATGCAGCTTATTTGACAACTGACACTGCAATAGTGGTTAAAACGTGTGTTACCTGCAAATAACAGCTTAAAAGCCTCTTCCCTGCGTGAAACAGCTATTACAGCCTTTTCCCCACATTAAACTTGTAAAAGCATTGTTTTGCACTTATTTGATGTTTAGACGCCATTTTGTGTTCAAAGACACTGGAATCACACTGAAACAAAAGAAGATCCACTCCAGAGTGCTTTTATGACTTAAATGTGTTGATCTCAGTGTGACATTGAAGAATGCAGCTTATTTGACAACTGACACTGCAATAGTGGTTAAAACCTGTGTTACCTGCAAATAACAGCTTAAAAGCCTCTTCCCTGTGTGAAACAGCTATTACAGCCTTTTCCCCACATTAAAATTGTAAAAGCATTGTTTTGCACTTATTTGATGTTTAGACGCCATTTTGTGTTCAAAGACACTGGAATCACACTGAAACAAAAGAAGATCCACTCCAGAGTGCTTTTATGACTTAAATGTGTTGATCTCAGTGTGACATTGAAGAATGCAGCTTATTTGACAACTGACACTGCAATATTGGTTAAAACGTGTGTTACCTGCAAATAACAGCTTAAAAGCCTCTTCCCTGCGTGAAACAGCTATTACAGCCTTTTCCCCACATTAAACTTGTAAAAGCATTGTTTTGCACTTATTTGATGTTTAGACGCCATTTTGTGTTCAAAGACACTGGAATCACACTGAAACAAAAGAAGATCCACTCCAGAGTGCTTTTATGACTTAAATGTGTTGATCTCAGTGTGACATTGAAGAATGCAGCTTATTTGACAACTGACACTGCAATAGTGGTTAAAACGTGTGTTACCTGCAAATAACAGCTTAAAAGCCTGTTCCCTGCGTGAAACACTTATTACAGCCTTTTCCCCACATTAAACTTGTAAAACAATTGTTTTGCACTTATTTGATGTTTAGACGCCATTTTGTGTTCAAAGACACTGGAATCACACTGAAACAAAAGAAGATCCACTCCAGAGTGCTTTTATGACTTAAATGTGTTGATCTCAGTGTGACATTGAAGAATGCAGCTTATTTGACAACTGACACTGCAATAGTGGTTAAAACGTGTGTTACCTGCAAATAACAGCTTAAAAGCCTCTTCCCTGCGTGAAACAGCTATTACAGCCTTTTCCCCACATTAAACTTGTAAAAGCATTGTTTTGCACTTATTTGATGTTTAGACGCCATTTTGTGTTCAAAGACACTGGAATCACACTGAAACAAAAGAAGATCCACTCCAGAGTGCTTTTATGACTTAAAACGTGTGTTACCTGCAAATAACAGCTTAAAAGCCTCTTCCCTGCGTGAAACAGCTATTACAGCCTTTTCCCCACATTAAACTTGTAAAAGCATTGTTTTGCACTTATGTGATGTTTAGACGCCATTTTGTGTTCAAAGACACTGGAATCACACTGAAACAAAAGAAGATCCACTCCAGAGTGCTTTTATGACTTAAATGTGTTGATCTCAGTGTGACATTGAAGAATGCAGCTTATTTGACAACTGACACTGCAATAGTGGTTAAAACGTGTGTTACCTGCAAATAACAGCTTAAAAGCCTCTTCCCTGCGTGAAACAGCTATTACAGCCTTTTCCCCACATTAAACTTGTAAAAGCATTGTTTTGCACTTATTTGATGTTTAGACGCCATTTTGTGTTCAAAGACACTGGAATCACACTGAAACAAAAGAAGATCCACTCCAGAGTGCTTTTATGACTTAAATGTGTTGATCTCAGTGTGACATTGAAGAATGCAGCTTATTTGACAACTGACACTGCAATAGTGGTTAAAACGTGTGTTACCTGCAAATAACAGCTTAAAAGCCTGTTCCCTGCGTGAAACACTTATTACAGCCTTTTCCCCACATTAAACTTGTAAAACAATTGTTTTGCACTTATTTGATGTTTAGACGCCATTTTGTGTTCAAAGACACTGGAATCACACTGAAACAAAAGAAGATCCACTCCAGAGTGCTTTTATGACTTAAATGTGTTGATCTCAGTGTGACATTGAAGAATGCAGCTTATTTGACAACTGACACTGCAATAGTGGTTAAAACGTGTGTTACCTGCAAATAACAGCTTAAAAGCCTCTTCCCTGCGTGAAACAGCTATTACAGCCTTTTCCCCACATTAAACTTGTAAAAGCATTGTTTTGCACTTATGTGATGTTTAGACGCCATTTTGTGTTCAAAGACACTGGAATCACACTAAAACAAAAGAAGATCCACTCCAGAGTGCTTTTATGACTTAAATGTGTTGATCTCAGTGTGACATTGAAGAATGCAGCTTATTTGACAACTGACACTGCAATAGTGGTTAAAACGTGTGTTACCTGCAAATAACAGCTTAAAAGCCTCTTCCCTGCGTAAAACAGCTATTACAGCCTTTTCCCCACATTAAACTTGTAAAAGCATTGTTTTGCACTTATTTGATGTTTAGACGCCATTTTGTGTTCAAAGACACTGGAATCACACTGAAACAAAAGAAGATCCACTCCAGAGTGCTTTTATGACTTAAAACGTGTGTTACCTGCAAATAACAGCTTAAAAGCCTCTTCCCTGCGTGAAACAGCTATTACAGCCTTTTCCCCACATTAAACTTGTAAAAGCATTGTTTTGCACTTATGTGATGTTTAGACGCCATTTTGTGTTCAAAGACACTGGAATCACACTGAAACAAAAGAAGATCCACTCCAGAGTGCTTTTATGACTTAAATGTGTTGATCTCAGTGTGACATTGAAGAATGCAGCTTATTTGACAACTGACACTGCAATAGTGGTTAAAACGTGTGTTACCTGCAAATAACAGCTTAAAAGCCTCTTCCCTGCGTGAAACAGCTATTACAGCCTTTTCCCCACATTAAACTTGTAAAAGCATTGTTTTGCACTTATTTGATGTTTAGACGCCATTTTGTGTTCAAAGACACTGGAATCACACTGAAACAAAAGAAGATCCACTCCAGAGTGCTTTTATGACTTAAAACGTGTGTTACCTGCAAATAACAGCTTAAAAGCCTCTTCCCTGCGTGAAACAGCTATTACAGCCTTTTCCCCACATTAAACTTGTAAAAGCATTGTTTTGCACTTATGTGATGTTTAGACGCCATTTTGTGTTCAAAGACACTGGAATCACACTGAAACAAAAGAAGATCCACTCCAGAGTGCTTTTATGACTTAAATGTGTTGATCTCAGTGTGACATTGAAGAATGCAGCTTATTTGACAACTGACACTGCAATAGTGGTTAAAACCTGTGTTACCTGCAAATAACAGCTTAAAAGCCTCTTCCCTGTGTGAAACAGCTATTACAGCCTTTTCCCCACATTAAAATTGTAAAAGCATTGTTTTGCACTTATTTGATGTTTAGACGCCATTTTGTGTTCAAAGACACTGGAATCACACTGAAACAAAAGAAGATCCACTCCAGAGTGCTTTTATGACTTAAATGTGTTGATCTCAGTGTGACATTGAAGAATGCAGCTTATTTGACAACTGACACTGCAATATTGGTTAAAACGTGTGTTACCTGCAAATAACAGCTTAAAAGCCTCTTCCCTGCGTGAAACAGCTATTACAGCCTTTTCCCCACATTAAACTTGTAAAAGCATTGTTTTGCACTTATTTGATGTTTAGACGCCATTTTGTGTTCAAAGACACTGGAATCACACTGAAACAAAAGAAGATCCACTCCAGAGTGCTTTTATGACTTAAATGTGTTGATCTCAGTGTGACATTGAAGAATGCAGCTTATTTGACAACTGACACTGCAATAGTGGTTAAAACGTGTGTTACCTGCAAATAACAGCTTAAAAGCCTGTTCCCTGCGTGAAACACTTATTACAGCCTTTTCCCCACATTAAACTTGTAAAACAATTGTTTTGCACTTATTTGATGTTTAGACGCCATTTTGTGTTCAAAGACACTGGAATCACACTGAAACAAAAGAAGATCCACTCCAGAGTGCTTTTATGACTTAAATGTGTAGATCTCAGTGTGACATTGAAGAATGCAGCTTATTTGACAACTGACACTGCAATAGTGCTTAAAACGTGTGTTACCTGCAAATAACAGCTTAAAAGCCTCTTCCCTGTGTGAAACAGCTATTACAGCCTTTTCCCCACATTAAACTTGTAAAAGCATTGTTTTGCACTTATTTGATGTTTAGACGCCATTTTGTGTTCAAAGACACTGGAATCACACTGAAACAAAAGAAGATCCACTCCAGAGTGCTTTTATGACTTAAATGTGTTGATCTCAGTGTGACATTGAAGAATGCAGCTTATTTGACAACTGACACTGCAATAGTGGTTAAAACGTGTGTTACCTGCAAATAACAGCTTAAAAGCCTCTTCCCTGCGTGAAACAGCTATTACAGCCTTTTCCCCACATTAAACTTGTAAAAGCATTGTTTTGCACTTATTTGATGTTTAGACGCCATTTTGTGTTCAAAGACACTGGAATCACACTGAAACAAAAGAAGATCCACTCCAGAGTGCTTTTATGACTTAAAACGTGTTACCTGCAAATAACAGCTTAAAAGCCTCTTCCCTGCGTGAAACAGCTATTACAGCCTTTTCCCCACATTAAACTTGTAAAAGCATTGTTTTGCACTTATGTGATGTTTAGACGCCATTTTGTGTTCAAAGACACTGGAATCACACTGAAACAAAAGAAGATCCACTCCAGAGTGCTTTTATGACTTAAATGTGTTGATCTCAGTGTGACATTGAAGAATGCAGCTTATTTGACAACTGACACTGCAATAGTGGTTAAAACGTGTGTTACCTGCAAATAACAGCTTAAAAGCCTCTTCCCTGCGTGAAACAGCTATTACAGCCTTTTCCCCACATTAAACTTGTAAAAGCATTGTTTTGCACTTATTTGATGTTTAGACGCCATTTTGTGTTCAAAGACCCTGGAATCACACTGAAACAAAAGAAGATCCACTCCAGAGTGCTTTTATGACTTAAATGTGTTGATCTCAGTGTGACATTGAAGAATGCAGCTTATTTGACAACTGACACTGCAATAGTGCTTAAAACGTGTGTTACCTGCAAATAACAGCTTAAAAGCCTCTTCCCTGCGTGAAACAGCTATTACAGCCTTTTCCCCACATTAAACTTGTAAAAGCATTGTTTTGCACTTATTTGATGTTTAGACGCCATTTTGTGTTCAAAGACACTGGAATCACACTGAAACAAAAGAAGATCCACTCCAGAGTGCTTTTATGACTTAAATGTGTTGATCTCAGTGTGACATTGAAGAATGCAGTTTATTTGACAACTGACACTGCAATATTGGTTAAAACGTGTGTTACCTGCAAATAACAGCTTAAAAGCCTCTTCCCTGCGTGAAACAGCTATTACAGCCTTTTCCCCACATTAAACTTGTAAAAGCATTGTTTTGCACTTATTTGATGTTTAGACGCCATTTTGTGTTCAAAGACACTGGAATCACACTGAAACAAAAGAAGATCCACTCCAGAGTGCTTTTATGACTTAAATGTGTTGATCTCAGTGTGACATTGAAGAATGCAGCTTATTTGACAACTGACACTGCAATAGTGGTTAAAACGTGTGTTACCTGCAAATAACAGCTTAAAAGCCTGTTCCCTGCGTGAAACACTTATTACAGCCTTTTCCCCACATTAAACTTGTAAAACAATTGTTTTGCACTTATTTGATGTTTAGACGCCATTTTGTGTTCAAAGACACTGGAATCACACTGAAACAAAAGAAGATCCACTCCAGAGTGCTTTTATGACTTAAATGTGTTGATCTCAGTGTGACATTGAAGAATGCAGCTTATTTGACAACTGACACTGCAATATTGGTTAAAACGTGTGTTACCTGCAAATAACAGCTTAAAAGCCTCTTCCCTGCGTGAAACAGCTATTACAGCCTTTTCCCCACATTAAACTTGTAAAAGCATTGTTTTGCACTTATTTGATGTTTAGACGCCATTTTGTGTTCAAAGACACTGGAATCACACTGAAACAAAAGAAGATCCACTCCAGAGTGCTTTTATGACTTAAATGTGTTGATCTCAGTGTGACATTGAAGAATGCAGCTTATTTGACAACTGACACTGCAATAGTGCTTAAAACGTGTGTTACCTGCAAATAACAGCTTAAAAGCCTCTTCCCTGCGTGAAACAGCTATTACAGCCTTTTCCCCACATTAAACTTGTAAAAGCATTGTTTTGCACTTATTTGATGTTTAGACGCCATTTTGTGTTCAAAGACACTGGAATCACACTGAAACAAAAGAAGATCCACTCCAGAGTGCTTTTATGACTTAAATGTGTTGATCTCAGTGTGACATTGAAGAATGCAGTTTATTTGACAACTGACACTGCAATATTGGTTAAAACGTGTGTTACCTGCAAATAACAGCTTAAAAGCCTCTTCCCTGCGTGAAACAGCTATTACAGCCTTTTCCCCACATTAAACTTGTAAAAGCATTGTTTTGCACTTATTTGATGTTTAGACGCCATTTTGTGTTCAAAGACACTGGAATCACACTGAAACAAAAGAAGATCCACTCCAGAGTGCTTTTATGACTTAAATGTGTTGATCTCAGTGTGACATTGAAGAATGCAGCTTATTTGACAACTGACACTGCAATAGTGGTTAAAACGTGTGTTACCTGCAAATAACAGCTTAAAAGCCTGTTCCCTGCGTGAAACACTTATTACAGCCTTTTCCCCACATTAAACTTGTAAAACAATTGTTTTGCACTTATTTGATGTTTAGACGCCATTTTGTGTTCAAAGACACTGGAATCACACTGAAACAAAAGAAGATCCACTCCAGAGTGCTTTTATGACTTAAATGTGTTGATCTCAGTGTGACATTGAAGAATGCAGCTTATTTGACAACTGACACTGCAATATTGGTTAAAACGTGTGTTACCTGCAAATAACAGCTTAAAAGCCTCTTCCCTGCGTGAAACAGCTATTACAGCCTTTTCCCCACATTAAACTTGTAAAAGCATTGTTTTGCACTTATGTGATGTTTAGACGCCATTTTGTGTTCAAAGACACTGGAATCACACTAAAACAAAAGAAGATCCACTCCAGAGTGCTTTTATGACTTAAATGTGTTGATCTCAGTGTGACATTGAAGAATGCAGCTTATTTGACAACTGACACTGCAATAGTGGTTAAAACGTGTGTTACCTGCAAATAACAGCTTAAAAGCCTCTTCCCTGCGTGAAACAGCTATTACAGCCTTTTCCCCACATTAAACTTGTAAAAGCATTGTTTTGCACTTATTTGATGTTTAGACGCCATTTTGTGTTCAAAGACACTGGAATCACACTGAAACAAAAGAAGATCCACTCCAGAGTGCTTTTATGACTTAAAACGTGTGTTACCTGCAAATAACAGCTTAAAAGCCTCTTCCCTGCGTGAAACAGCTATTACAGCCTTTTCCCCACATTAAACTTGTAAAAGCATTGTTTTGCACTTATGTGATGTTTAGACGCCATTTTGTGTTCAAAGACACTGGAATCACACTGAAACAAAAGAAGATCCACTCCAGAGTGCTTTTATGACTTAAATGTGTTGATCTCAGTGTGACATTGAAGAATGCAGCTTATTTGACAACTGACACTGCAATAGTGGTTAAAACGTGTGTTACCTGCAAATAACAGCTTAAAAGCCTCTTCCCTGCGTGAAACAGCTATTACAGCCTTTTCCCCACATTAAACTTGTAAAAGCATTGTTTTGCACTTATTTGATGTTTAGACGCCATTTTGTGTTCAAAGACACTGGAATCACACTGAAACAAAAGAAGATCCACTCCAGAGTGCTTTTATGACTTAAAACGTGTGTTACCTGCAAATAACAGCTTAAAAGCCTCTTCCCTGCGTGAAACAGCTATTACAGCCTTTTCCCCACATTAAACTTGTAAAAGCATTGTTTTGCACTTATGTGATGTTTAGACGCCATTTTGTGTTCAAAGACACTGGAATCACACTGAAACAAAAGAAGATCCACTCCAGAGTGCTTTTATGACTTAAATGTGTTGATCTCAGTGTGACATTGAAGAATGCAGCTTATTTGACAACTGACACTGCAATAGTGGTTAAAACCTGTGTTACCTGCAAATAACAGCTTAAAAGCCTCTTCCCTGTGTGAAACAGCTATTACAGCCTTTTCCCCACATTAAAATTGTAAAAGCATTGTTTTGCACTTATTTGATGTTTAGACGCCATTTTGTGTTCAAAGACACTGGAATCACACTGAAACAAAAGAAGATCCACTCCAGAGTGCTTTTATGACTTAAATGTGTTGATCTCAGTGTGACATTGAAGAATGCAGCTTATTTGACAACTGACACTGCAATATTGGTTAAAACGTGTGTTACCTGCAAATAACAGCTTAAAAGCCTCTTCCCTGCGTGAAACAGCTATTACAGCCTTTTCCCCACATTAAACTTGTAAAAGCATTGTTTTGCACTTATTTGATGTTTAGACGCCATTTTGTGTTCAAAGACACTGGAATCACACTGAAACAAAAGAAGATCCACTCCAGAGTGCTTTTATGACTTAAATGTGTTGATCTCAGTGTGACATTGAAGAATGCAGCTTATTTGACAACTGACACTGCAATAGTGGTTAAAACGTGTGTTACCTGCAAATAACAGCTTAAAAGCCTGTTCCCTGCGTGAAACACTTATTACAGCCTTTTCCCCACATTAAACTTGTAAAACAATTGTTTTGCACTTATTTGATGTTTAGACGCCATTTTGTGTTCAAAGACACTGGAATCACACTGAAACAAAAGAAGATCCACTCCAGAGTGCTTTTATGACTTAAATGTGTAGATCTCAGTGTGACATTGAAGAATGCAGCTTATTTGACAACTGACACTGCAATAGTGCTTAAAACGTGTGTTACCTGCAAATAACAGCTTAAAAGCCTCTTCCCTGTGTGAAACAGCTATTACAGCCTTTTCCCCACATTAAACTTGTAAAAGCATTGTTTTGCACTTATTTGATGTTTAGACGCCATTTTGTGTTCAAAGACACTGGAATCACACTGAAACAAAAGAAGATCCACTCCAGAGTGCTTTTATGACTTAAATGTGTTGATCTCAGTGTGACATTGAAGAATGCAGCTTATTTGACAACTGACACTGCAATAGTGGTT
Organism: Eutrigla gurnardus; assembly: GCF_963514095.1. NCBI lineage: Eukaryota > Metazoa > Chordata > Actinopteri > Perciformes > Triglidae > Eutrigla > Eutrigla gurnardus. The sequence goes on along the minus strand of NW_028155310.1, from coordinate 28,728 downwards.
AAAACGTGTGTTACCTGCAAATAACAGCTTAAAAGCCTCTTCCCTGCGTGAAACAGCTATTACAGCCTTTTCCCCACATTAAACTTGTAAAAGCATTGTTTTGCACTTATTTGATGTTTAGACGCCATTTTGTGTTCAAAGACACTGGAATCACACTGAAACAAAAGAAGATCCACTCCAGAGTGCTTTTATGACTTAAAACGTGTTACCTGCAAATAACAGCTTAAAAGCCTCTTCCCTGCGTGAAACAGCTATTACAGCCTTTTCCCCACATTAAACTTGTAAAAGCATTGTTTTGCACTTATGTGATGTTTAGACGCCATTTTGTGTTCAAAGACACTGGAATCACACTGAAACAAAAGAAGATCCACTCCAGAGTGCTTTTATGACTTAAATGTGTTGATCTCAGTGTGACATTGAAGAATGCAGCTAATTTGACACTTGACACTGCAATAGTGGTTAAAACGTGTGTTACCTGCAAATAACAGCTTAAAAGCCTCTTCCCTGCGTGAAACAGCTATTACAGCCTTTTCCCCACATTAAACTTGTAAAAGCATTGTTTTGCACTTATTTGATGTTTAGACGCCATTTTGTGTTCAAAGACACTGGAATCACACTGAAACAAAAGAAGATCCACTCCAGAGTGCTTTTATGACTTAAATGTGTTGATCTCAGTGTGACATTGAAGAATGCAGCTTATTTGACAACTGACACTGCAATAGTGCTTAAAACGTGTGTTACCTGCAAATAACAGCTTAAAAGCCTCTTCCCTGCGTGAAACAGCTATTACAGCCTTTTCCCCACATTAAACTTGTAAAAGCATTGTTTTGCACTTATTTGATGTTTAGACGCCATTTTGTGTTCAAAGACACTGGAATCACACTGAAACAAAAGAAGATCCACTCCAGAGTGCTTTTATGACTTAAATGTGTTGATCTCAGTGTGACATTGAAGAATGCAGTTTATTTGACAACTGACACTGCAATATTGGTTAAAACGTGTGTTACCTGCAAATAACAGCTTAAAAGCCTCTTCCCTGCGTGAAACAGCTATTACAGCCTTTTCCCCACATTAAACTTGTAAAAGCATTGTTTTGCACTTATTTGATGTTTAGACGCCATTTTGTGTTCAAAGACACTGGAATCACACTGAAACAAAAGAAGATCCACTCCAGAGTGCTTTTATGACTTAAATGTGTTGATCTCAGTGTGACATTGAAGAATGCAGCTTATTTGACAACTGACACTGCAATAGTGGTTAAAACGTGTGTTACCTGCAAATAACAGCTTAAAAGCCTGTTCCCTGCGTGAAACACTTATTACAGCCTTTTCCCCACATTAAACTTGTAAAACAATTGTTTTGCACTTATTTGATGTTTAGACGCCATTTTGTGTTCAAAGACACTGGAATCACACTGAAACAAAAGAAGATCCACTCCAGAGTGCTTTTATGACTTAAATGTGTTGATCTCAGTGTGACATTGAAGAATGCAGCTTATTTGACAACTGACACTGCAATATTGGTTAAAACGTGTGTTACCTGCAAATAACAGCTTAAAAGCCTCTTCCCTGCGTGAAACAGCTATTACAGCCTTTTCCCCACATTAAACTTGTAAAAGCATTGTTTTGCACTTATTTGATGTTTAGACGCCATTTTGTGTTCAAAGACACTGGAATCACACTGAAACAAAAGAAGATCCACTCCAGAGTGCTTTTATGACTTAAATGTGTTGATCTCAGTGTGACATTGAAGAATGCAGCTTATTTGACAACTGACACTGCAATAGTGCTTAAAACGTGTGTTACCTGCAAATAACAGCTTAAAAGCCTCTTCCCTGCGTGAAACAGCTATTACAGCCTTTTCCCCACATTAAACTTGTAAAAGCATTGTTTTGCACTTATTTGATGTTTAGACGCCATTTTGTGTTCAAAGACACTGGAATCACACTGAAACAAAAGAAGATCCACTCCAGAGTGCTTTTATGACTTAAATGTGTTGATCTCAGTGTGACATTGAAGAATGCAGTTTATTTGACAACTGACACTGCAATATTGGTTAAAACGTGTGTTACCTGCAAATAACAGCTTAAAAGCCTCTTCCCTGCGTGAAACAGCTATTACAGCCTTTTCCCCACATTAAACTTGTAAAAGCATTGTTTTGCACTTATTTGATGTTTAGACGCCATTTTGTGTTCAAAGACACTGGAATCACACTGAAACAAAAGAAGATCCACTCCAGAGTGCTTTTATGACTTAAATGTGTTGATCTCAGTGTGACATTGAAGAATGCAGCTTATTTGACAACTGACACTGCAATAGTGGTTAAAACGTGTGTTACCTGCAAATAACAGCTTAAAAGCCTGTTCCCTGCGTGAAACACTTATTACAGCCTCCCAGCTGGCACCAGACGTCACTTAGACGTCATAGAGACGTTGGCCTCGTACGTTGAATAGACGTTAGTATTTAGTTGAAAATGAAAATCGGGTTAACGTCTAAACTTAACGTTGATTTGATATCAAAATCCAACGTTAGACAGATGTTACATTTTTACATTAAATCAATGTCTGGTTTAGACGTTAACCTGATTTTCATTTTCAACTAAAATATAACATCTATCCAACGTTGGACTTGGATATCAAATCAACGTTGGTTTTAGACGTAAACCCGATTTTCAATTTAAACTAAAATATAACATATATCCAACGTTGGACTTGGACATCAAATCAAAGTTGGTTTTAGACGTAAACCCAATTTTCATTTTCAACTAAAATATAACATATATCCAACGTTGGACTTGGACATCAAATCAAAGTTGGTTTTAGACGTTAACCCAATTTTCATTTTCAACTAAAATATAACATATATCCAACGTTGGACTTGGACATCAAATCAAAGTTGGTTTTAGACGTTAACCCAATTTTCATTTTCAACTAAAATATAACATATATCCAACGTTGGACTTGGACATCAAATCAAAGTTGGTTTTAGACGTTAACCCAATTTTCATTTTCAACTAAAATATAACATATATCCAACGTTGGACTTGGACATCAAATCAAAGTTGGTTTTAGACGTTAACCCAATTTTCATTTTCAACTAAAATATAACATATATCCAACGTTGGACTTGGACATCAAATCAAAGTTGGTTTTAGACATTAACCCAATTTTCATTTTCAACTAAAATATAACATATATCCAACGTTGGATTTCGATATCAAATCAACGTTGGGGTTTGACGTTAACTCGATTATCATTTGCAACTAAAATATAACATCTATCCAACGTTGGACTTGGATATCTAATCAACGTTGGATTTTGACGTCGACCAGTTTTTAATTTTCAACTAAAATATAACTCAACTATCAGTACTCCATAGCCAGGCAGTTAAAAGGAAAGCCCACCTCATTACACAGGATCCCACCCACCCCCTGCACAAGTTCTACCATCAGGCCGCCGGTATAGAGTACCCCTATCTAAGAAAAACATACACAAAAACTCATTCATACCCACGGCCATAAACAGCTTAAATAAACAATGAACAATGGACAAAGGAACCCTGACGCACTGTCACTTTACACTTCACACTTTTATTTAGTTATTTTTACAGTTTTTAATATTTATACTTGTTTTAAGATCTATACACACTGTGTGTGCTCTCAGAGATTAACGTTGTCGTATGAATGTCTATCAGTACATTTTCATGTTTGTATGTCGAGCCACGTCAAAGACGATTTTCTGTTACGACAGAAAATAAAGTTTTCTGAATCTGAATATCCACCGTTGGATTTTGATATCAAATCAACGTTGGGGTTTGACGTTAACCCAGTTTTCATTTTCAACTTAAATATTACATCCATCGAACGTTGGACTTTGATATCAACTCAATGTTGGATCTAGACACCTAGCTGACTTGCATTTTCAACTAAAATATAACATCTATCCATCATTGGATTTTGATATCAAATCAATATTGGGTTTCGATGTCAACCAGATTTTCATTTTCAGCTAAAAAATAACATATCCAACATTGGTTGTTAATGTCAAATTTACATTAGGTTTAGACATTATCCCAATTTTCATTTTCAGCTACAATACAACATAGGTATGCAACGTTGGATTTTGATATCAAATCAACATTGGGTTTAAACATCAACTCTTTTCAATTAAAATATAACATCCACCCAACATGTGAATTTTAAGTCTAAACCACTTTGGGATTTGACGTCATCCCTTTTTCGACAAAACTCCAACATACGTTATAATTTGATGTCAAACGGATTTTCATGTTCAACTACATTTCAACATCTATTTAACAGTATAGTTTAATGTCAAACCAACGTTGGGTTTTGATTTCAACCCATTTTTCATTTAACTAGAATTCAGTGTCTATCCCACATTGGAGTTTGATGTTTAAACTTTTGTTGGTAAGTATTCATTTAGTTTCAAGTAGACAATGTTTAGTTGTATGGGTAAATAAGACTGGTTAACAAAAAGGCTTTTTAATAAACCACTTGAGAATATTTAAAATTTTAACAAAATTTTAACACATTTAACATTTAGAGAAAAACAGTTAACATTTAAAAACAATGATTATTTAAAACGTAACTTTTAAGGCGAGTCCACACCGGACCGACTGCCCGACTCGTGGAGTTACTTAACACGGCAGACTCGAACAACGACTTGGGCGGTTCACACCTACGGAACTACAGCCGACGCCATACGTTCCGCGCTTGCGCGAGATGTAATGTCTCCAAAACAACAGGCGGCGCTAATCTGTATTGTGGGCCAAAAAACACGAAAACCGGAAGTAGGCGGTCCTCTCTAGACCACCTTCATAGATTCTACTGGTTATCTGGTATGTTTACATCGTCACTTCCGGGCTTCACTGATTCGCTAGTCAAGCTGCTAGCCTCCACCAATCAGAATGGTAAAAGAGTCACAGATTCACATGGCGGATTACACATTTGAATCGGCTGAAATGAACGCCGACGTGGGCCGATTCGAGCGACCACACCAAGCAGACTCATGTCACGGACGCCGACTCTCACAACGACGCCGATTATCGGTCCGGTGTGGACTCGCCTCAAAACAACAATTAACAACATTTAAAAATAACAACTTTTAAACAACAGTTAACAACATTAAAAAAAAAAAAAAACTGCCACCACCGCCCACCCTGTCTGGGGCATATTTGAGGCAGAAGGAGAAATCTTCGCCTCCGTCTCCTCCTCTCTCCCTGGAGTCTTCAGGACACTCTCTGTAAGAAATATTTGAAACTTCAGAGTACAGGACAAGTAAGGCTACAGTAAGAGTAAGGGTGAATTCCAATTCTTATTTTCATCCCCTAGCCCTTAACCCTTGCCCCTTGAAATAGTACTACAAGGGGTAGGGGTTGAAAGTCAAGCCCTATGAATTGGGACACCCCTTCAACAATCACATAGGTCATCAGTAGTCTCTGTTGGCTTTCACGTAAGCAGCGTGACAAGTTTTTGCCACAAATCCTGTATTCAAAACCATGTTAACTTAATCAAATTTAATGCAGACGGATTTGTTCATTTCAAAACATTTATTGATGTAAATGTGGTGATTTATGTACGGAGACTACAGAGCCCCCAGGCAGCGCTGCTCTTCTGTCCAATACACACAAAGCTTCACTTTTAATTCAAACAAACTAATGCAACTGCCACAATTGTTACATTTCATCAATGCGACCAGCATTTGTCACCTAAAAAGAATGTAACCAGCCGGCAGTAAACCTCTAAAAACCTGCGGGTAAGTTAATTAGCGATTATCTTTTCTCCCGGGATGACGACGGAGGTTGGCCGGCCGACGAGCTCTCCAGACGGGCTGCTGCCTCTGTGACAAGCCGTTGATCTGCTCCACAGGTGGAGCTTCACTTCTCCGAAAAACATCGGAGCAAACTTCTAAACAGCCGTCATTTGGGTAAACTAACCGCCACATTGGGGATCTAGACAGTTACTGTCTCGCATGAAAAAATATTAAAACTTCAAGCGATGTAAAAACAGCGCTACAGCGAGAAATAAAACAGCTTTTCGTTTTACGGCTACCACTGCCAGTTGCCGTGAGATGCATTCTGGGAAACTTGTCATACCCCTCAGTTTGAAGTGTGCCTCTGAAAAATCTCCGTTTTAAGGGCCAGATCGCCCTACCACTTCCCCTTAATCCTTGTCTGAACCAGAATCGGAACACCACCACCACTTCACGTGAACGCGCACGAGCGAGCAAGCGCGAGAGAGAGAGAGAGAGAGCGCGCATATCAAGAGAACACTGAAAATATGCTTTTTACCTGTAATCACACCAAATAAACGTAGATTTGTGAAGGCAAGCTTGCCCCTCCCTCCTTTCATGTTGAAACGGCTCATCAGCCTGTGGATACAAAAAGGAAATGACTAAAAAGCCCAAATAATCAACTCGCATAATTTTTAACTGGTTAATTTTTGCTAACAAAGATGTTATGTTTAATGTGGACATCACAGAGGTTCTACTGGTGGTGCTAGAATGAGGGTCCATCCAAACTGTCAGGATTCATTACCTGGCAAGACCACCGTCTCAACATTGGACTGGTGTTGATGCTTAAAGGTCAACTGCCATTTTTTACAACCTGGACCTTGTTTCTGGCATAAAATACGATTGTTTACTCACCCAGATAACTTTGGTAGCCGGGTCGACGCAGGTCAGTGAGCCTTTCCCACTGCCAACAAAAGACGATTGTTAGCGGGTTTAAATGGGTTTTTTGGCCAATGGGAAAGGGGTATTAGCTTTTTGTGGCTGTGAATGCATGTTGTGGGAAACTTTTACACCTATTACATTCCCTGCCTAAATAAAGCGCATCTATAGTCACCAGCAGAGGTCCCTATCAGCACCCACAGTGAAGACTGACACGGCTTTGAATAACAACAAAGTGTTAATAATCATTTGAAAATAAGGATTTATGATGAAGATGATGACTTTACTGCAGCTGATGTTTAGTCACAAGGTTGCACAGTTATTAAATGAACAGTAGACCTGGGGTATTTACAAAAACATAGCCAGACCTCAATTAATTGATCATTACAGCTCGCGGAGACCGCAGGTTTTAGCTATTTGTTTACCTTTTTTCCAACGTCAAAGCGAACTCTGTACAAGACCTAGAAAGAAACGGTTTTGGGGCAGTGTTTAGCTCAGTTGGTAGAGCACCCGCCCCATGTGTTGAGGCTATAGTCCTCACTGCAGGCGGCCCCGGTTCGAATCCTGCATCGAGAGGCCCTATCCTGCATATCATTCCGCCCCTCTCTGCCTCCCATTTCCTGTCTCTCTCTCTCTCAACTGTCCTGTCCATTAAAAGGTGAAAAAGCCCCAAAAAAACATACTAAAAAGAAACGGTTTTCGCATGGTTGAAGAGTAAATTTCACCTAAAAAAAAGGGCGAGTTTCTCTGCAGTTTCATCTGTTAGCACGAAGTAGAAGAAGGGAGGCAGCAGTTACTCCCAAAAAATGGAGCTCCCGCTCTAATCTCAGAGAAAAACACACTTTTGTGTTAGGCAGAGGTTGCGCTAGACTTTTTCGTTGTCTGTCATTTTGACTGACAGGGTCATAAAAATCCTGTCATAATCTATTTTTACCGGTCACTTTAATTTTTTTAAATTATAATAATTACATATTCAATTGCATTTAATTTTAATTCATTTTTAATGAATATTCAGTCCAAACAAGCTGAACAAATAATACATATGAACAATGAACAGTTCACCTGTGGCCTAAACGTACAGTCTCATGCGGCGTTCACACCGGACGCAATAGACGCGCCAGACGCTCCATTCGCGCCGCCTCCGCCTGAATCGCGTGTCATCGCGCCATTTACATTGGTTTTCAATGTAGAGTCGCCGCTCAATTCGCGTCTATCGCGTTCGGTGTGAACGCCCCTTTAAGTAGAATGGAGTAGGAGCGCACTCTGCTGGATACTAAGCGCAACAACATTTAAAAAAAAAAAAAAAAAAAATCGGTTGTAATCGGCGTCTTTTGGCAGATGTTGATTATTTTCAAAAAGGCTATAATCGGCCGGCCGATGAATCGGTCGGGCCCTAATTGACATGCCATCTGTTTCTTTTTTGTGTATTTTATTATCTCACAAGTCTATCACAGAATAAAGAACATACTAAAGCTCCTCCGATAATGCACAAATTCATTCATTTCATCTTCACAAGTGTAGAGGTTCACAAAAACAAGCTGCATTATGCAGGTTTAGTTTTTATTTGATTTATTAATGTATTTAGCTACACCAATGACTGTGCTATGTGTTCATATTGTAACAATGGACTTACACGTACTAGGTTACATTACATTAATAGTTTTTTCCCCATATGTAAGGCCCCATATTAGGGATGTCCCGATCCGATATTTGGATCGGATCGGCCGCCGATATTAGCAAAAAATGCATATCGATATCGGATCGGCCTGCACGGGAAAATCCCGATCCGGACTCCCGATCCAGTTTTTTTTAAAACTCCGGTCCGTGTTTTCCAGCGCACCGATGTAGGTAATCCATTCCAGTTTTATTCCGTGTTTCCCCAAAATCCGGTCCGCGTTTTCCAGCACACCTAGCGCACACCTCGCGACCTGTCCAGCATCCACTAAACAACAACAAGACGGACTTGTCTGTGCATGTCCAGTGTTTCCCCTACCATTGTACAGGCCATAAAATCAATACGCCAAAAATAAGCCACCTATCAATTCATTCATAAATCAATAAACATTTACATTAGGAGCGCCTCCGCGCAGCACAGTAGACTTGCTCCGCAAGACGCGCAGCCACAACAATCCTCGCCGCGCGCTCCCGCTACGTTCTCCTTCGTGTCCTTTACGCGCTTGATGTTGTTCTGATGCCGCTCCGCCTCGTTTAACCACCACGATGTCGCTTTCTACTTTGAAAACACGGAGTTGACACTGTATTTTGATAAGCTGTTGCACTCTTCAGACTCGTGGTGTGAGCGGAACCGGACCGGTACCGGAACCGGACCGGCTTCCGCGCTGCCTGCTCGCACAGATCCGCTCGTGCGCACATGCGCTGATGCAGATCGAGTGTTGTCGATAAATATATGCACTCCTTCAAAACAACATCAAGCCATATTGTGTGTAGTATTAGGACGTGATGACGTGTGTACGGGCTAAAGCCCGTTTGGGCTGGAGCAGTGTGAATGCAAAGCAAGGGACTCCCTGTGGGGGGAGGATTGTTTTTGATAAGCTGTGGAACTCTGAGTTAACCTATTTCTACCTGAATTTCTATGAACTACCAGGCTGTTGAGTAAACCTATAAATTATATTTTACTTGATAAAATAAGACAATATATGCACTCATGTCGTTGTAGTGTTTTACAGTATCTGTAGCTATTAATGTGATGCTCATCATTTTCCAGACATATTTTTCCAGACCCTAATTTTAGATAATTTCCATCAACCGGCATCTTTAATCTTTAATACATGCTTGGATCGGCCGGTATCGGTATCGGCCGATACTAAAAGCTACAATATCGGTATCGGATCGGAAGTGCAAAAAGCTGGATCGGGACATCCCTACCCCATATGTTAGCAAGAGATGTAGTTGAAAGGAAAATTGGATGGTGGAAGACAAAGATTATGTTTTCAATGCAGATATGCCCCACCAAGCATATGCAACGTCATGGCTGTGTGCAATAAATGCAAATGTAGCACTATTATAAATATTACAAAGCAACGTGATTGGATAGGCTTGACTTGGAAGCATCTGAGTCAAATAATCAATTTTAATTGTATGTACATTTATTTTTACCATGACGAGCTATCCTGATTCAAAATTAGACACATATTAGTCAAAATTGAGTGAACTTTGTGGACTCAAATTCGTCTTTTTTGGGGGGTATATCACCAGCATAACTAGGGCAGTTGCAATTAAATTCGGGAATCGAATATAATTTGAATAGTAAAAAAATCAATACTAATTGAATGCTGAAATTAATATTCGTATGTGTGTTTTTGTTTTGTTTTTATAAACGTCTAACATCAGCAAATCTTACTTATCTAGAAAGCTGTCAGCTGTTGGTAATTCAACATATTTATTGGTAATGTTTTTGGAACGCCCTCTAGTGGACAGGAAGTAAAATGGCATTGGCAACGTATAAGCCTGTGTAGTGTAGTTATAATAATAATAATAATAATTATAATAATAATAATAATAGGCTGAATTTGAGAATTACAAATTTGAAAATCATTTGAATATTGAGAAAAATATGGAATGAAATTCGAATAGGATTATAGAGGCAATTTGACAGCTCTTATCACAACCGTCAGAGAAAACATAGGAACAATAAACAGCCTAGTTTTTTACTGACCAATCTCATGTCTTTCCGACAGAGGTGTAGCCAGGAGGCGGGTAGTTTAGCTTTGAATTTTGGACAGAACCAGGCTAGCTGTTTCCTTCTATGCTCTTGATATCAATCAACTAATCCAATTCTCAAGAAAGCAAATGAGTGCAATTCCCAAAATATATTCCTTTAAATGATAATGAAAGCTGTCATGTAGACAGTGACGTAGACGGTGTGACTGAAGAATCAGTTCTTTGATTCGAGTTAAGTCACTGAGGCGTGGAATCGGGTGTCGACTGCAAATTAGTAGATTCTTATTCAAATATAGTTTTCCTTTTGCCATCTGTCCCAGTGGCCGCAAATGATGACGGGCTTGGCAGCAGGAAGCCCGTTTTGTTCTATGGTGTTTAACATGAGTCTCCTGGTTAAATAGCATCTCTACTGGCTACATATAACTGCGAACCGAAGTAACAACCGGTCGCATGAACCGCCGCTCATGACTCACTCACTTGTCGACCGAGAGCCGCGAAATCAGACCGAAACAACAACCAGTCGCATGAACCACCACTACTCAGTACTCCTTGACGACCCAGTGCTGCGGTGACTCAGACCATAATAAGAACCGGTCCCATCTATGATATTGCGAAGTTTTAATGCAGTAAATGAAGCGGCGAAAGTTTCTTTGTAATACATAAGTCAACTTTATATGTATAGCACATTTGAAAACAGGAGTTTTACCAAAGGGATTTTTAAACTGCTATGAAGGTAAGATTTGGACTGTTGGTGGCAGATGAGATGATTTTATTCCAGGTTTAAGTGCAGGGTGTAGTTTGTTAATGTAGTGATAGATATGAGAGACAGAGCACACAACACTGACTGACTTGATCTGAGACTTGGTGCAGTGCTTTCTGATGCATTAAAGGGGTTAGGAACATCCTTTCCGAGATCATTTATTTATCAGACATACCAATATGACTTAAATTGGGTCAGCTGTGAAAATCATTATGTTGGTTTTGGTACATTTTCAATTAAATGCCCAGCCTACTACAGCTTGCCCATAAAGAATATACAACCCACCTTGCAGTTGTAGAACAGCTGTATGTCGTCTTCTTGTCGCAGCACTGAGGACACCAGAGAACTGCAATCCGGTCAACATCGATGTCTTGTGTTTGCTGTAGTTACACATAAGAGAAAAAGAGAACAAAATGCTAAAATACCAATCATATATATTTACACCTTTCTGAAGACATTACTGTGTTTATTTTTTCTGCTTTTTACAAGGGATGTCCCAAATACATTTTAAATATACAGTTTATATGACACACTGAATTAATGCAGCTGTAACCTACTAAATGTGACACACAAAGTTGACACAAGTTTTAACACAAGCATCCAGATCCAAAAATGTGATGGTCCTTATTCAAAATTATAAAGCTGATAAGCTAACTTATGACATAAATGAATGTTTAACTTCGAAAGGGTTATTTCAGTTTATAATGAAACATTACATTTCTATAATTTACCTGAGAGTACAACTTTAAGATGAAGAGATCTTCGAGGCCCTTCAACCAGATTTTCCCTCCATCTGGCTACAGCCAAATGATCTGTGTGTTGATCCAATGCAGCATACAGTACAACTCTCAGAAGCGTTGGCATTCTGCATAAACCTAAAAAACACAAAGTGACCTCACTCAGCATCAAAATCATCCCATTAATTATATCTACTACATTCCACAGGTCAACATACATATATAACTTCATAACAACCATATAAAAAAAATATTTTTGTGGAGTCATTGATGTATAAATCCCGAAATAGGCCTATATTTGTGAATCCTTCTGTGTGCATTTATTAATATGGACACTGATCTGACTAACGTGTCTTAAGCTAACTCCGTACATGGAACAGCGTATTTCAGTCACTCAACCCACTACCTCCGTTGTGCAGCATTTCTCACAGCTACAGGTCTAACGTTGCTACTCAAACGTCGGTCTCGTTAACGTTAAATACAATGCTGTAAGGAGTCAGCACAGTAAGCAACTAGCTAGCAACTTCTGACAACACGTTAGACATAAGTCGTTTGGCACAATGTCAAATTAACATGAGTTTGTGGTCAACAAAGTAAGTTTAGTCACACAGAGTAATCACTTCAATAAGTATTGTACACTTACCGTTTATGAGCGAGTGTCTCTGGCGGAGTCCAGTCTGCAACACCAGTCGGAGACGGAGTCAGGCGGTGAAATGTCAGCAGCCGTTAACGATCAAGTTCTGCTGGCTCTGATTGGCTGGCAGGCGCATGATCAGCGCATGGGCCAAAGTCTCCTCTTACCTATTGGTCCACGCCTGAACTTGAATTTTAAAAGAATGCGCGCCTTTCCTTACAGAAAATAACTACAACATGCATATTAGGCATACAATAAATGACATGAACATTTGTATATGTTTTTTTATATATTTATTTGGTGAGATACACTCAGGTTTATTTAGATAGTGTATATATGTATGTATGTATGTATGTATGTATGTATGTATGTATGTATGTATGTATGTATGTATGTATATATATATATATATAGTATGTCCACACTGTATCTATCTGTTATTTGATGTAGGATAATAAAATGCTTATCTCATCATCTCACCCTCAATATGCAGGCCACTGTCAACATGAATTCAGACAAGGATTTTGGCTTTTATAGACCATAAGCCTATTAAGCCCCTTGAGGTGATAAATGATTTGTGAAATTGAGCTGTAGGTTAACCCAGATTTTGCTTGAATTTGCTTGGCTCATTTTGTAATTGTCACAAGATAGAAATTATGCTTGTGTAGGTACAGTATATCTGCTTGCTTGCTATGACTCATAAATCACAAATGGCCTGTTGGCCATAGCTTACAAAGCTCAGCTAATTATATCTGAGGTGCACACCAGGTGAGGTTGTTTAATCATGTTTCTGTGAGTTAGGGTTGAGTAGACTGCTGGTTGGACTCAGGTTCATAAGTATTAACATTGTCCTAGCATGTCCTAGCTTTCACGATCCCCTCCAGCTCATCATGCTCAAAATATCAAATGAAAGGTATGGACCATTTACATTTAGGTCATTTAGCAGACACTTTTGTCCAAAGCGACCAGGTGGCATTATTACCAATATCTAAACTTCTGCACCTCACGCTTGTTGTGTAGGCCATGTAGCATATGTGCTTACTTGCAGCCATAGCTGAAGGTTGTTTTAGTTTGTGTAATGTGAGGGGTATGTAGTTGAAACTCAGCCCTTCCAGCTCACATTGGTGTGCAAGCGCAATCTGCAAGTTCTTTGACACCAACCTGGCCGGCAGCACACACTGCAAAATATGTTTTCATTGTGCAAAAGTCTAATGATGGTAAGAGGAAATAGAGATAATGCTGACAATAGTTTGCATGGGCTAGCATCAACATGAACTACTTCTCAACCTTCAGGACAAAGGTGTTTTCCAGTCACCTATGCTAATGTTAGTCAACATGGTAGCCTAATGCATTAGCTAAATTACAACAGATAACATACCTTGCTTAGCAAAATGGTCTAACTTGTTATAAAATGAAAATTAAGAGTAAAACGAATAGGTCATTATTAAAAATGTGAGTCATAGCCACATAGCGTTAACTCGGCCTCTTTCAATTGGATTTCTTCCCTCATACATTTCTATTGACATGGTAGTTAACCAAAGTATATTTACACTTTTGCACAAATTTACACAATTTAAAGTAGGTTTCACAGAACCTATATATTTTATATATGTGTGCTAAAGAAATAGTTCTACTCAACCTTTAAATGTAATGTTGCTAAGACAAACTTTTACTACATTTTCTGTAAAAACACAGACAATTGTGGCAGTTGTATGTTAATATAGCAACATATTTTTGTGTTACTCATATCTCCGCAACTCTTTTTATTATGTTTTAATTATAGGTTTTTGTTATGTAAAGTGAACACAACGTTTTTGTCAAACAAACATAAAACAACTGAGTAGATATTGTTTACATCAATTTGTAAGTTAAAATAATTACTAAATGTAAACTTAGTGCGCATGTTGTCCATGTTGTCCATTGAGCATAACGATATATGCCGTTTTAACATTAAATATTTACGTTATGTTGTTGTAAACAGTATAACAGAAATGTAGGGATTTTTTCTACTCAAAGATTTTAATTTAACCAAACAAAGGAATCTAAATTGGACTCAACCTTTAAATTTAACGTTGCTATGACAAATGTTAACTCAATTATGTGTACTAGAACATAATAACTTCTTAAAGACACATAACATTTTTTATGTTTTATGTTAAGACAGCACAACATTTTTGTGTTCAGCATAACTTTGCAACTCTAGTCATACTCCTACTGTGTTTTTGTTATGTAAAGTGAACACAATGTTTCTCATTTTATTGAACAAGAAAGTGACAACTTGTCAAATTAACATAAAAAAACTGAATAGATATTTTTTACGCCATTTTGTAAGTTAAAACAATTACTAAATGTATACTGAGTTCACGGTTTCTATGTTGTCCATTGAGCGTATACAATATATGCCATTTTAACATTAAATATTCAAGTAGTGTTGACTCAAATGTTGGTTTTGTTTCTACCAAAAGATTTTCAGTTAAACAAACAAAGAAATGTAAGTTGTACTCAACTTATACATTTACTGTTGCTTTAACACATCTTTACTAAATTATGTGTACTAGAAAATACTACGTTTAGAAAAGACACATAAATTTGAGGCAGCTTTATGTTAAGACAGCAAAAAAAATGTGTTCATCATAACTCTGCAACTCGTGTTGTAATTGTGTGTTTTTGTTATGTCAAGTGAACACAATGTTTTTAGCTTTATTGAAAAGTAAATTGACTACATGTTATTTGAACATAAAACAACTGAGTGTATACTTTTAACACCAATTCATAAGTTAAAACAATTACCAATTTTATGCAAAGTGTACAGTTTATAATCTCTCCATTGAGCATAACAATATATACCTATTTTTACATTAAATATTTATGTTGTGTTGACATAAACATTATAACACAAATTTAGCTTTTGTTTCTACTCAAATATTTTAAGTTATACAAACAAAGAAATGAAAGTTGGACTGAACTTTTACGTTTGGTGTTGCTTTGAAATACTTTTATTAAATTATGTGTACCACAAAATAATTTGTTGGTGAAGACACAGAAAATTGAGGCAATTTTATTTTAGGACAGCAAAAACAAATTGTGTTCAGGATAACTCTGCAACTCTTGTTGTAATGATATGTTTTTGTTATTTAAAATGAGCACAACATTTTTTATTGTATTAAACAATAAAGTGACAACCTGTTATTTGAACATAAAAACATTGAGTACACATTTTTACAATTATTTTTTAAGTTTATTTAACTTTTAAAATATACGTTAAGTGAACAATGTATGTGTTGTTAATTGGTCTTGAAATAATTAGGCTATATTGAGTTTAACATTTTGAGTAAAATGAACACAATAAACTAAAATTGTTGAACTAACATGAAAAAATTATGTCAACCTTACATGGGATGAATGTTTGTGTCAAGTGAACGTAAAGTTTTTATGTCATTTTGACAGTTCTGATCATTTGTGTGGACTTGACATTAACATTTTATGTCAGAAAGTGATTGGGTTTTACAGTGAATGATAATACAAATATACTGGAAAAAAAGAATGCCTTCCACATGTTGCCTTGCGTACGTGTGTGTGTGTATGTAATATATATCCATCCATCCATCCATTGTCTACCGCTTATCCTGTATTCAGGGTCGCGGGGGGGCTGGAGCCAATCCCAGCTTGTAATATATATATATATATATATATATATATATATATATATATGACATATATATATATGACATAAATATATTACACACACACACACAACACATCCTCTTTGGTTTGCTGCTGTGTTCTATCGCTTGAGCACCATAGTCACGTTGACTTTGTTGTCCGACTTGACGGCGCTTGGCTGCCGTCTCTTTTAGAGCCCGCCCCCTCAGACACCTGCAGCTCTCGTCGGCGTGATAAGTCAAGTCAAGCCAAGCCAAGCCCATCCCGAACGAGCCTACAAACACAGCGCTTATCGGAAGTGACGTATTTGTGGGCGTTCCCTTTGTTGCCGACTCAATCTTGTTCTTTTTATGTTTTTGCCTGTTACATTTGAATGTTTTTTTTTGGTGAAAGTTGATGAAAAAAAAAAATAATATTAATAATGATAATATGGCCCACAATTCATGGTGGCCTAGAGCAATATTTTGTAAATGTCATGGAAATACTGTGATGAAAAATGCATAAACAGAAAATAATATTCTAATTCAATAATGGTTACAGCTGTACTAGAAAACAAAAGATACTACTACAGCACTGCGACAGTTTGATGCAAAGAATATCAGGATCAAAATCTGAATCATGACAGCACTATTTGTGATTCAAATGAAATGGATCAAACAGTGATGTGTTTAGAATCATGTGATTGTTCATCAAGAAGGCAAATCATCAAGTAATCATCAATTAACACCAACAGTTAATGCCCGAGGCATCCCAAATTCCTGTACTAGCACTGCAGCCTCGGCTGCTGCTGAAGCTTGAGTTTGGCCTGGTAGCTGGCTGCTGCTGGAGCCTGAGCCTGGTGAAAGTTGACTGCTGCTGGAGCATGAGCTTGGCCTGGCAGTAACTAGCTGCTGCTGCCAGGCTTATTTTTTTTTAAATAAAACAGTCCCATTTAACCCTATCCCATAACAGCTAGTCTATCACCTCTGCACCAGGGTTGAAGTGAGATCCGCAATATCTCCATGACAGTCCATACAGTTGTACAAGCTCATCTCCTCACACAGGGCTTTGTGGTTGGTGATATGCAAGTTGAACTGAATGAGCCACTTGTAAAGATGCAATGCATAGGCCCAATACCACACATAGTGATCACCAAAACACAGCAGAGCTATAAGACTGTATTTTAGTCTGATGATTTTATTTTGAATGTGACTGAAAAATTAAATTTCTAAACTAATTCTGGCAACACTGGTTACAGGTCGATTATGAACAGGATATGTAGTTCACAGTTTGTGTCAAGCAAAACAGGCCAACAGTGTAAATTGTAGATGCAGATACACTTTAAAGAGATTCTCTTGCTTGATGGCATCAAGGGTTATGAAAATATTTAGCTCTTAAATCACATCCCCAGACATGCATGGTCAGATCCGCTTCTGACGCTGATCCGCTACTGACACTGACTTTCTTTGGTCAACATAAAATTACATTATGGCACGATACATCTACAACATCAACATCCAACAATTAACATTATGACTTTTAACGTTTCGGTCATCATTCTATATCATAGTGAAAGACATGTGGATGAGGTTCGATTTTAATTAGGCCTTTATCACCACAACTTAAAACCAACCAAATCTCAATGTCAGAATTATGTGCTTGCTAATATTAAACGTTTAACAGATGTTAGAAAAAGGTCACCATAAATGTTATTATGTCAAAATTGGCATCAGACATTATTATGAAGTTGTATATTAGTTAGCTACTTAACCCTAACTTGAGACCAACAATATATCGTCAAACAAACAATGTTAGAATATTACATTGTTTCAATGTTATCATTATGACTTTAAAGTTGAAATTTTCTATGCCAGACTGATAGTTTCAGATGTTTGCAAGACATTGGATTTTAGTTAATTATTGCCACAACTTAAAAGCAACAACTCTGACATGTCAGAATGTCACAATTCTGTAAACGTTTAAATCATGGCGTTGAAAAGACATTGGGTTTTGGTCACCATAAATGTCAGAATCATATGTCAAAATGACGTTGGCACCAGACATTGGTCCGACGTTGGATATCAGTTATGCATCACCCAAACTTTAAACCAACCAAATTTCAACGTCAATAGACGACTATATTTTATGTCAGACTAACGTTCTGGATGGATGTTGTCCAGACGTTAGAATTTAGTCATCAAAAAGGTCATAATTCAACGTCAAAGTTACGTTAGTAAAAGACGTCTGACACACGTTGGGTTTTGGTTGCCTAACACCACAACATAAAAACAACAAAATATTAATGTCAGTTGACGTCCATATTCCTATGTCAAAAGATGTTGAAATTAGACGTTAAATGGACGTTGGTTTTTGGTCACCATAAATGTCAGAATCATATGTCAAAATGACGTTGGCACCAGACATTGGTCCGAAGTTGGATATCAGTTATACATCACCCAAACTTTAAACCAACCAAATTTCAACGTCAATAGACGACTATATTTTATGTCAGACTAACGTTCTGGATGGATGTTGTCCAGACGTTAGAATTTAGTCATCAAAAAGGTCATAATTCAACGTCAAAGTTACGTTAGTACAAGACGTCTGACACACATTGGGTTTTGGTTGCCTAACACCACAACATAAAAACAACAAAATATTAACGTCACTTGACGTCCATATTCCTATGTCAAAAGATGTTAAAATTAGATGTTAAATGGACGTTGGTTTTTGGTCACCATAAATGTCAGAATCATATGTCAAAATGACGTTGGCACGAGACATTGGTCCGACGTTGGATATCAGTTATGCATCACCCAAACTTTAAACCAACCAAATTTCAACGTCAATAGACGACTATATTTTATGTCAGACTAACGTTCTGGATGGATGTTGTCCAGACGTTAGAATTTAGTCATCAAAAAGGTCATAATTCAACGTCAAAGTTACGTTAGTACAAGACGTCTGACACACGTTGGGTTTTGGTTGCCTAACACCACAACATAAAAACAACAAAATATTAATGTCAGTTGACGTCCATATTCCTATGTCAAAAGATGTTGAAATTAGACGTTAAATGGACGTTGGTTTTTGGTCACCATAAATGTCAGAATCATATGTCAAAATGACGTTGGCACCAGACATTGGTCCGAAGTTGGATATCAGTTATACATCACCCAAACTTTAAACCAACCAAATTTCAACGTCAATAGACGACTATATTTTATGTCAGACTAACGTTCTGGATGGATGTTGTCCAGACGTTAGAATTTAGTCATCAAAAAGGTCATAATTCAACGTCAAAGTTACGTTAGTACAAGACGTCTGACACACATTGGGTTTTGGTTGCCTAACACCACAACATAAAAACAACAAAATATTAACGTCACTTGACGTCCATATTCCTATGTCAAAAGATGTTAAAATTAGATGTTAAATGGACGTTGGTTTTTGGTCACCATAAATGTCAGAATCATATGTCAAAATGACGTTGGCACCAGACATTGGTCCAACGTTGGATATCAGTTATGCATCACCCAAACTTTAAACCAACCAAATTTCAACGTCAATAGACGACTATATTTTATGTCAGACTAACGTTCTGGATGGATGTTGTCCAGACGTTAGAATTTAGTCATCAAAAAGGTCATAATTCAACGTCAAAGTTACGTTAGTACAAGACGTCTGACACACGTTGGGTTTTGGTTGCCTAACACCACAACATAAAAACAACAAAATATTAATGTCAGTTGACGTCCATATTCCTATGTCAAAAGATGTTGAAATTAGACGTTAAATGGACGTTGGTTTTTGGTCACCATAAATGTCAGAATCATATGTCAAAATGACGTTGGCACCAGACATTGGTCCGAAGTTGGATATCAGTTATACATCACCCAAACTTTAAACCAACCAAATTTCAACGTCAATAGACGACTATATTTTATGTCAGACTAACGTTCTGGATGGATGTTGTCCAGACGTTAGAATTTAGTCATCAAAAAGGTCATAATTCAACGTCAAAGTTACGTTAGTACAAGACGTCTGACACACGTTGGGTTTTGGTTGCCTAACACCACAACATAAAAACAACAAAATATTAACGTCACTTGACGTCCATATTCCTATGTCAAAAGATGTTAAAATTAGATGTTAAATGGACGTTGGTTTTTGGTCACCATAAATGTCAGAATCATATGTCAAAATGACGTTGGCACCAGACATTGGTCCGACGTTGGATATCAGTTATGCATCACCCAAACTTTAAACCAACCAAATTTCAACGTCAATAGACGACTATATTTTATGTCAGACTAACGTTCTGGATGGATGTTGTCCAGACGTTAGAATTTAGTCATCAAAAAGGTCATAATTCAACGTCAAAGTTACGTTAGTACAAGACGTCTGACACACGTTGGGTTTTGGTTGCCTAACACCACAACATAAAAACAACAAAATATTAACGTCAGTTGACGTCCATATTCCTATGTCAAAAGATGTTGAAATTAGACGTTAAATGGACGTTGGTTTTTGGTAACCTGACGTCATGACTTGAATCCAACCAAAGACCAACGTCTATTGACGTCCGGTGCCAGCTGGGCTTTTCCCCACATTAAACTTGTAAAACAATTGTTTTGCACTTATTTGATGTTTAGACGCCATTTTGTGTTCAAAGACACTGGAATCACACTGAAACAAAAGAAGATCCACTCCAGAGTGCTTTTATGACTTAAATGTGTTGATCTCAGTGTGACATTGAAGAATGCAGCTTATTTGACAACTGACACTGCAATATTGGTTAAAACGTGTGTTACCTGCAAATAACAGCTTAAAAGCCTCTTCCCTGCGTGAAACAGCTATTACAGCCTTTTCCCCACATTAAACTTGTAAAAGCATTGTTTTGCACTTATTTGATGTTTAGACGCCATTTTGTGTTCAAAGACACTGGAATCACACTGAAACAAAAGAAGATCCACTCCAGAGTGCTTTTATGACTTAAATGTGTTGATCTCAGTGTGACATTGAAGAATGCAGCTTATTTGACAACTGACACTGCAATAGTGGTTAAAACGTGTGTTACCTGCAAATAACAGCTTAAAAGCCTGTTCCCTGCGTGAAACACTTATTACAGCCTTTTCCCCACATTAAACTTGTAAAACAATTGTTTTGCACTTATTTGATGTTTAGACGCCATTTTGTGTTCAAAGACACTGGAATCACACTGAAACAAAAGAAGATCCACTCCAGAGTGCTTTTATGACTTAAAACGTGTGTTACCTGCAAATAACAGCTTAAAAGCCTCTTCCCTGCGTGAAACAGCTATTACAGCCTTTTCCCCACATTAAACTTGTAAAAGCATTGTTTTGAACTTATGTGATGTTTAGACGCCATTTTGTGTTCAAAGACACTGGAATCACACTGAAACAAAAGAAGATCCACTCCAGAGTGCTTTTATGACTTAAATGTGTTGATCTCAGTGTGACATTGAAGAATGCAGCTTATTTGACAACTGACACTGCAATAGTGGTTAAAACGTGTGTTACCTGCAAATAACAGCTTAAAAGCCTCTTCCCTGCGTGAAACAGCTATTACAGCCTTTTCCCCACATTAAACTTGTAAAAGCATTGTTTTGCACTTATTTGATGTTTAGACGCCATTTTGTGTTCAAAGACACTGGAATCACACTGAAACAAAAGAAGATCCACTCCAGAGTGCTTTTATGACTTAAATGTGTTGATCTCAGTGTGACATTGAAGAATGCAGCTTATTTGACAACTGACACTGCAATAGTGCTTAAAACGTGTGTTACCTGCAAATAACAGCTTAAAAGCCTCTTCCCTGCGTGAAACAGCTATTACAGCCTTTTCCCCACATTAAACTTGTAAAAGCATTGTTTTGCACTTATTTGATGTTTAGACGCCATTTTGTGTTCAAAGACACTGGAATCACACTGAAACAAAAGAAGATCCACTCCAGAGTGCTTTTATGACTTAAATGTGTTGATCTCAGTGTGACATTGAAGAATGCAGCTTATTTGACAACTGACACTGCAATATTGGTTAAAACGTGTGTTACCTGCAAATAACAGCTTAAAAGCCTCTTCCCTGCGTGAAACAGCTATTACAGCCTTTTCCCCACATTAAACTTGTAAAAGCATTGTTTTGCACTTATTTGATGTTTAGACGCCATTTTGTGTTCAAAGACACTGGAATCACACTGAAACAAAAGAAGATCCACTCCAGAGTGCTTTTATGACTTAAATGTGTTGATCTCAGTGTGACATTGAAGAATGCAGCTTATTTGACAACTGACACTGCAATAGTGGTTAAAACGTGTGTTACCTGCAAATAACAGCTTAAAAGCCTGTTCCCTGCGTGAAACACTTATTACAGCCTTTTCCCCACATTAAACTTGTAAAACAATTGTTTTGCACTTATTTGATGTTTAGACGCCATTTTGTGTTCAAAGACACTGGAATCACACTGAAACAAAAGAAGATCCACTCCAGAGTGCTTTTATGACTTAAAACGTGTGTTACCTGCAAATAACAGCTTAAAAGCCTCTTCCCTGCGTGAAACAGCTATTACAGCCTTTTCCCCACATTAAACTTGTAAAAGCATTGTTTTGCACTTATTTGATGTTTAGATGCCATTTTGTGTTCAAAGACACTGGAATCACACTGAAACAAAAGAAGATCCACTCCAGAGTGCTTTTATGACTTAAATGTGTTGATCTCAGTGTGACATTGAAGAATGCAGCTTATTTGACAACTGACACTGCAATATTGGTTAAAACGTGTGTTACCTGCAAATAACAGCTTAAAAGCCTCTTCCCTGCGTGAAACAGCTATTACAGCCTTTTCCCCACATTAAACTTGTAAAAGCATTGTTTTGCACTTATTTGATGTTTAGACGCCATTTTGTGTTCAAAGACACTGGAATCACACTGAAACAAAAGAAGATCCACTCCAGAGTGCTTTTATGACTTAAATGTGTTGATCTCAGTGTGACATTGAAGAATGCAGCTTATTTGACAACTGACACTGCAATAGTGGTTAAAACGTGTGTTACCTGCAAATAACAGCTTAAAAGCCTGTTCCCTGCGTGAAACACTTATTACAGCCTTTTCCCCACATTAAACTTGTAAAACAATTGTTTTGCACTTATTTGATGTTTAGACGCCATTTTGTGTTCAAAGACACTGGAATCACACTGAAACAAAAGAAGATCCACTCCAGAGTGCTTTTATGACTTAAATGTGTTGATCTCAGTGTGACATTGAAGAATGCAGCTTATTTGACAACTGACACTGCAATAGTGGTTAAAACGTGTGTTACCTGCAAATAACAGCTTAAAAGCCTCTTCCCTGCGTGAAACAGCTATTACAGCCTTTTCCCCACATTAAACTTGTAAAAGCATTGTTTTGCACTTATTTGATGTTTAGACGCCATTTTGTGTTCAAAGACACTGGAATCACACTGAAACAAAAGAAGATCCACTCCAGAGTGCTTTTATGACTTAAATGTGTTGATCTCAGTGTGACATTGAAGAATGCAGCTTATTTGACAACTGACACTGCAATATTGGTTAAAACGTGTGTTACCTGCAAATAACAGCTTAAAAGCCTCTTCCCTGCGTGAAACAGCTATTACAGCCTTTTCCCCACATTAAACTTGTAAAAGCATTGTTTTGCACTTATTTGATGTTTAGACGCCATTTTGTGTTCAAAGACACTGGAATCACACTGAAACAAAAGAAGATCCACTCCAGAGTGCTTTTATGACTTAAATGTGTTGATCTCAGTGTGACATTGAAGAATGCAGCTTATTTGACAACTGACACTGCAATAGTGGTTAAAACGTGTGTTACCTGCAAATAACAGCTTAAAAGCCTGTTCCCTGCGTGAAACACTTATTACAGCCTTTTCCCCACATTAAACTTGTAAAACAATTGTTTTGCACTTATTTGATGTTTAGACGCCATTTTGTGTTCAAAGACACTGGAATCACACTGAAACAAAAAAAGATCCACTCCAGAGTGCTTTTATGACTTAAAACGTGTGTTACCTGCAAATAACAGCTTAAAAGCCTCTTCCCTGCGTGAAACAGCTATTACAGCCTTTTCCCCACATTAAACTTGTAAAAGCATTGTTTTGCACTTATGTGATGTTTAGACGCCATTTTGTGTTCAAAGACACTGGAATCACACTGAAACAAAAGAAGATCCACTCCAGAGTGCTTTTATGACTTAAATGTGTTGATCTCAGTGTGACATTGAAGAATGCAGCTTATTTGACAACTGACACTGCAATAGTGGTTAAAACGTGTGTTACCTGCAAATAACAGCTTAAAAGCCTCTTCCCTGCGTGAAACAGCTATTACAGCCTTTTCCCCACATTAAACTTGTAAAAGCATTGTTTTGCACTTATTTGATGTTTAGACGCCATTTTGTGTTCAAAGACACTGGAATCACACTGAAACAAAAGAAGATCCACTCCAGAGTGCTTTTATGACTTAAATGTGTTGATCTCAGTGTGACATTGAAGAATGCAGCTTATTTGACAACTGACACTGCAATAGTGGTTAAAACCTGTGTTACCTGCAAATAACAGCTTAAAAGCCTCTTCCCTGTGTGAAACAGCTATTACAGCCTTTTCCCACATTAAACTTGTAAAAGCATTGTTTTGCACTTATTTGATGTTTAGACGCCATTTTGTGTTCAAAGACACTGGAATCACACTGAAACAAAAGAAGATCCACTCCAGAGTGCTTTTATGACTTAAATGTGTTGATCTCAGTGTGACATTGAAGAATGCAGCTTATTTGACAACTGACACTGCAATATTGGTTAAAACGTGTGTTACCTGCAAATAACAGCTTAAAAGCCTCTTCCCTGCGTGAAACAGCTATTACAGCCTTTTCCCCACATTAAACTTGTAAAAGCATTGTTTTGCACTTATTTGATGTTTAGACGCCATTTTGTGTTCAAAGACACTGGAATCACACTGAAACAAAAGAAGATCCACTCCAGAGTGCTTTTATGACTTAAATGTGTTGATCTCAGTGTGACATTGAAGAATGCAGCTTATTTGACAACTGACACTGCAATAGTGGTTAAAACGTGTGTTACCTGCAAATAACAGCTTAAAAGCCTGTTCCCTGCGTGAAACACTTATTACAGCCTTTTCCCCACATTAAACTTGTAAAACAATTGTTTTGCACTTATTTGATGTTTAGACGCCATTTTGTGTTCAAAGACACTGGAATCACACTGAAACAAAAGAAGATCCACTCCAGAGTGCTTTTATGACTTAAAACGTGTGTTACCTGCAAATAACAGCTTAAAAGCCTCTTCCCTGCGTGAAACAGCTATTACAGCCTTTTCCCCACATTAAACTTGTAAAAGCATTGTTTTGCACTTATGTGATGTTTAGACGCCATTTTGTGTTCAAAGACACTGGAATCACACTGAAACAAAAGAAGATCCACTCCAGAGTGCTTTTATGACTTAAATGTGTTGATCTCAGTGTGACATTGAAGAATGCAGCTTATTTGACAACTGACACTGCAATAGTGGTTAAAACGTGTGTTACCTGCAAATAACAGCTTAAAAGCCTCTTCCCTGCGTGAAACAGCTATTACAGCCTTTTCCCCACATTAAACTTGTAAAAGCATTGTTTTGCACTTATTTGATGTTTAGACGCCATTTTGTGTTCAAAGACACTGGAATCACACTGAAACAAAAGAAGATCCACTCCAGAGTGCTTTTATGACTTAAATGTGTTGATCTCAGTGTGACATTGAAGAATGCAGCTTATTTGACAACTGACACTGCAATAGTGCTTAAAACGTGTGTTACCTGCAAATAACAGCTTAAAAGCCTCTTCCCTGCGTGAAACAGCTATTACAGCCTTTTCCCCACATTAAACTTGTAAAAGCATTGTTTTGCACTTATTTGATGTTTAGACGCCATTTTGTGTTCAAAGACACTGGAATCACACTGAAACAAAAGAAGATCCACTCCAGAGTGCTTTTATGACTTAAATGTGTTGATCTCAGTGTGACATTGAAGAATGCAGCTTATTTGACAACTGACACTGCAATATTGGTTAAAACGTGTGTTACCTGCAAATAACAGCTTAAAAGCCTCTTCCCTGCGTGAAACAGCTATTACAGCCTTTTCCCCACATTAAACTTGTAAAAGCATTGTTTTGCACTTATTTGATGTTTAGACGCCATTTTGTGTTCAAAGACACTGGAATCACACTGAAACAAAAGAAGATCCACTCCAGAGTGCTTTTATGACTTAAATGTGTTGATCTCAGTGTGACATTGAAGAATGCAGCTTATTTGACAACTGACACTGCAATAGTGGTTAAAACGTGTGTTACCTGCAAATAACAGCTTAAAAGCCTGTTCCCTGCGTGAAACACTTATTACAGCCTTTTCCCCACATTAAACTTGTAAAACAATTGTTTTGCACTTATTTGATGTTTAGACGCCATTTTGTGTTCAAAGACACTGGAATCACACTGAAACAAAAGAAGATCCACTCCAGAGTGCTTTTATGACTTAAAACGTGTGTTACCTGCAAATAACAGCTTAAAAGCCTCTTCCCTGCGTGAAACAGCTATTACAGCCTTTTCCCCACATTAAACTTGTAAAAGCATTGTTTTGCACTTATTTGATGTTTAGACGCCATTTTGTGTTCAAAGACACTGGAATCACACTGAAACAAAAGAAGATCCACTCCAGAGTGCTTTTATGACTTAAATGTGTTGATCTCAGTGTGACATTGAAGAATGCAGCTTATTTGACAACTGACACTGCAATATTGGTTAAAACGTGTGTTACCTGCAAATAACAGCTTAAAAGCCTCTTCCCTGCGTGAAACAGCTATTACAGCCTTTTCCCCACATTAAACTTGTAAAAGCATTGTTTTGCACTTATTTGATGTTTAGACGCCATTTTGTGTTCAAAGACACTGGAATCACACTGAAACAAAAGAAGATCCACTCCAGAGTGCTTTTATGACTTAAATGTGTTGATCTCAGTGTGACATTGAAGAATGCAGCTTATTTGACAACTGACACTGCAATAGTGGTTAAAACGTGTGTTACCTGCAAATAACAGCTTAAAAGCCTGTTCCCTGCGTGAAACACTTATTACAGCCTTTTCCCCACATTAAACTTGTAAAACAATTGTTTTGCACTTATTTGATGTTTAGACGCCATTTTGTGTTCAAAGACACTGGAATCACACTGAAACAAAAGAAGATCCACTCCAGAGTGCTTTTATGACTTAAATGTGTTGATCTCAGTGTGACATTGAAGAATGCAGCTTATTTGACAACTGACACTGCAATAGTGGTTAAAACGTGTGTTACCTGCAAATAACAGCTTAAAAGCCTCTTCCCTGCGTGAAACAGCTATTACAGCCTTTTCCCCACATTAAACTTGTAAAAGCATTGTTTTGCACTTATTTGATGTTTAGACGCCATTTTGTGTTCAAAGACACTGGAATCACACTGAAACAAAAGAAGATCCACTCCAGAGTGCTTTTATGACTTAAATGTGTTGATCTCAGTGTGACATTGAAGAATGCAGCTTATTTGACAACTGACACTGCAATATTGGTTAAAACGTGTGTTACCTGCAAATAACAGCTTAAAAGCCTCTTCCCTGCGTGAAACAGCTATTACAGCCTTTTCCCCACATTAAACTTGTAAAAGCATTGTTTTGCACTTATTTGATGTTTAGACGCCATTTTGTGTTCAAAGACACTGGAATCACACTGAAACAAAAGAAGATCCACTCCAGAGTGCTTTTATGACTTAAATGTGTTGATCTCAGTGTGACATTGAAGAATGCAGCTTATTTGACAACTGACACTGCAATAGTGGTTAAAACGTGTGTTACCTGCAAATAACAGCTTAAAAGCCTGTTCCCTGCGTGAAACACTTATTACAGCCTTTTCCCCACATTAAACTTGTAAAACAATTGTTTTGCACTTATTTGATGTTTAGACGCCATTTTGTGTTCAAAGACACTGGAATCACACTGAAACAAAAGAAGATCCACTCCAGAGTGCTTTTATGACTTAAAACGTGTGTTACCTGCAAATAACAGCTTAAAAGCCTCTTCCCTGCGTGAAACAGCTATTACAGCCTTTTCCCCACATTAAACTTGTAAAAGCATTGTTTTGCACTTATTTGATGTTTAGACGCCATTTTGTGTTCAAAGACACTGGAATCACACTGAAACAAAAGAAGATCCACTCCAGAGTGCTTTTATGACTTAAATGTGTTGATCTCAGTGTGACATTGAAGAATGCAGCTTATTTGACAACTGACACTGCAATATTGGTTAAAACGTGTGTTTACCTGCAAATAACAGCTTAAAAGCCTCTTCCCTGCGTGAAACAGCTATTACAGCCTTTTCCCCACATTAAACTTGTAAAAGCATTGTTTTGCACTTATTTGATGTTTAGACGCCATTTTGTGTTCAAAGACACTGGAATCACACTGAAACAAAAGAAGATCCACTCCAGAGTGCTTTTATGACTTAAATGTGTTGATCTCAGTGTGAC
>NW_028155311.1:0-87442 GCF_963514095.1 Eutrigla gurnardus | reverse complement strand
AGCCACTGTAGTTAATTCTTTGCACTCTATTGTTGCTTATAGGGACATTTTTGTACACTCTGATAGCAGTCAGTAGATTTATTATTTTTATTCTTTTGTACCGAACCTCAAGACACGTTTTGTACTCTTTGGTGCGAGTCTACATTGTTTACTTTTGTAATAGGATAATTACTTAAGGTTTACGGACATTGTCCAGTGATTATAGCAGACTAGACAGAGTTACAGTAAGCGTCCCGTGTACCAGGCACAGTGTGGTGTCGCTGATTTTTGTTTCTACTAGTACTGTAGATATAGCTGAAGACTATCGCCAGTTGAGTTTTAAACTTGGCATCATTTATTTTATTTGTACACCATATTCTTCTGTTCAGAATTAAAGACCCCAGAAGATATTTTTGTGTCTGTGCTAGTTCAATTTAGCCAGGCTACACGTGTGTTACATGCAAATAACAGCTTAAAGCCTCTTCCCTGCGTGAAACAGCTATTACAGCCTTTTCCCCACATTAAACTTGTAAAAGCATTGTTTTGCACTTATTTGATGTTTAGACGCCATTTTGTGTTTCAAAGACACTGGAATCACACTGAAACGACAGATGATCCACTCCAGAGTGCTTTTATGACTTAAATGTGATGATATCGATGGGACATGAAGAATGCAGCTTATTTGACAACTGACACTGCAATAGTGGTTAAAACGTGTGTTACATGCAAATACAGCTTTAAAAGCCTCTTCCCTGCGTGAAACAGCTATTACAGCCTTTTCCCCACATTAAACTTGTAAAAGCATTGTTTTGCACTTATTTGATGTTTAGACGCCATTCTGTGTTCAAAGACACTGGAATCACACTGAAACGACAGAAGATCCACTCCAGAGTGCTTTTATGACTTAAATGTGATGATATCGATGGACATTGAAGAATGCAGCTTATTTGACAGCTGACACTGCAATAGTGGTTAAAACGTGTGTTACATGCAAATAACAGCTTAAAAGCCTCTTCCCTGCGTGAAACAGCTATTACAGCCTTTTCCCCACATTAAACTTGTAAAAGCATTGTTTTGCGCTTATTTGATGTTTAGACGCCATTTTGTGTCAAAGACACTGGAATCACACTGAAACGACAGAAGATCCACTCCAGAGTGCTTTTATGACTTAAATGTGATGATATCGATGGGACATTGAAGAAAGCAGCTTATTTGACAACTGACACTGCAATAGTGTTAAAACGTGTGTTACATGCAAATAACAGCTTAAAAGCCTCTTCCCTGCGTGAAACAGCTATTACAGCCTTTTCTCACATTAAACTTGTAAAAGCATTGTTTTGCACTTATTTGATGTTTAGACGCCATTCTGTGTTCAAAGACACTGGAATCACACTGAAACGACAGATGATCCACTCCAGAGTGCTTTTATGACTTAAATGTGATGATATCGATGGGACATTGAAGATGCAGCTTATTTGACAACTGACACTGCAATATGGTTAAAACGTGTGTTACATGCAAATAACAGCTTAAAAGCCTCTTCCTGCGTGAAACAGCTATTACAGCCTTTTCCCCACATTAAACTTGTTAAAAGCATTGTTTTGCACTTATTTGATGTTTAGACGCCATTCTGTGTTCAAAGACACTGGAATCACACTGAAACGACAGAAGATCCACTCCAGAGTGCTTTTATGACTTAAATGTGATGATATCGATGGACATTGAAGAATGCAGCTTATTTGACAGCTGACACTGCAATAGTGGTTAAAACGTGTGTTACATGCAAATAACAGCTTAAAGCCTCTTCCCTGCGTGAAACAGCTATTACAGCCTTTTCCCCACATTAAACTTGTAAAAGCATTGTTTTGCGCTTATTTGATGTTTAGACGCCATTTTGTGTTCAAAGACACTGGAATCACACTGAAACGACAGAAGATCCACTCCAGAGTGCTTTTATGACTTAAATGTGATGATATCGATGGGACATTGAAGAAAGCAGCTTATTTGACAACTGACACTGCAATAGTGGTTAAACGTGTGTTACATGCAAATAACAGCTTAAAAGCCTCTTCCCTGCGTGAAACAGCTATTACAGCCTTTTCCTCACATTAAACTTGTAAAAGCATTGTTTTGCACTTATTTGATGTTTAGACGCCATTCTGTGTTCAAAGACACTGGAATCACACTGAAACGACAGATGATCCACTCCAGAGTGCTTTTATGACTTAAATGTGATGATATCGATGGGACATTGAAGAATGCAGCTTATTTGACAACTGACACTGCAATAGTGGTTAAAACGTGTGTTACATGCAAATAACAGCTTAAAAGCCTCTTCCCTGCGTGAAACAGCTATTACAGCCTTTTCCCCACATTAAACTTGTAAAAGCATTGTTTTGCACTTATTTGATGTTTAGACGCCATTCTGTGTTCAAAGACACTGGAATCACACTGAAACGACAGAAGATCCACTCCAGAGTGCTTTTATGACTTAAATGTGATGATATCGATGGGACATTGAAGAATGCAGCTTATTTGACAGCTGACACTGCAATAGTGGTTAAAACGTGTGTTACATGCAAATAACAGCTTAAAAGCCTCTTCCCTGCGTGAAACAGCTATTACAGCCTTTTCCCCACATTAAACTTGTAAAAGCATTGTTTTGCGCTTATTTGATGTTTAGACGCCATTTTGTGTTCAAAGACACTGGAATCACACTGAAACGACAGAAGATCCACTCCAGAGTGCTTTTATGACTTAAATGTGATGATATCGATGGGACATTGAAGAAAGCAGCTTATTTGACAACTGACACTGCAATAGTGGTTAAAACGTGTGTTACATGCAAATAACAGCTTAAAAGCCTCTTCCCTGCGTGAAACAGCTATTACAGCCTTTTCCCCACATTAAACTTGTAAAAGCATTGTTTTGCACTTATTTGATGTTTAGACGCCATTCTGTGTTCAAAGACACTGGAATCACACTGAAACGACAGATGATCCACTCCAGAGTGCTTTTATGACTTAAATGTGATGATATCGATGGGACATTGTAGAATGCAGCTTATTTGACAACTGACACTGCAATAGTGGTTAAAACGTGTGTTACATGCAAATAACAGCTTAAAAGCCTCTTCCCTGCGTGAAACAGCTATTACAGCCTTTTCCCCACATTAAACTTGTAAAAGCATTGTTTTGCACTTATTTGATGTTTAGACGCCATTCTGTGTTCAAAGAAACTGGAATCACACTGAAACGACAGATGATCCACTCCAGAGTGCTTTTATGACTTAAATGTGATGATATCGATGGGACATTGAAGAATGCAGCTTATTTGACAGCTGACACTGCAATAGTGGTTAAAACGTGTGTTACATGCAAATAACAGCTTAAAAGCCTCTTCCCTGCGTGAAACAGCTATTACAGCCTTTTCCCCACATTAAACTTGTAAAAGCATTGTTTTGCACTTATTTGATGTTTAGACGCCATTTTGTGTTCAAAGACACTGGAATCACACTGAAACGACAGAAGATCCACTCCAGAGTGCTTTTATGACTTAAATGTGATGATATCGATGGGACATTGAAGAAAGCAGCTTATTTGACAACTGACACTGCAATAGTGGTTAAAACGTGTGTTACATGCAAATAACAGCTTAAAAGCCTCTTCCCTGCGTGAAACAGCTATTACAGCCTTTTCCCCACATTAAACTTGTAAAAGCATTGTTTTGCACTTATTTAATGTTTAGACGCCATTCTGTGTTCAAAGACACTGGAATCACACTGAAACGACAGATGATCCACTCCAGAGTGCTTTTATGACTTAAATGTGATGATATCGATGGGACATTGAAGAATGCAGCTTATTTGACAACTGACACTGCAATAGTGGTTAAAACGTGTGTTACATGCAAATAACAGCTTAAAAGCCTCTTCCCTGCGTGAAACAGCTATTACAGCCTTTTCCCCACATTAAACTTGTAAAAGCATTGTTTTGCACTTATTTGATGTTTAGACGCCATTTTGTGTTCAAAGACACTGGAATCACACTGAAACGACAGAAGATCCACTCCAGAGTGCTTTTATGACTTGAATGTGATGATATCGATGGGACATTGAAGAAAGCAGCTTATTTGACAACTGACACTGCAATAGTGGTTAAAACGTGTGTAGCCGGGTGGGAAAATGTAGTGCAACTGCTTACTAACGCCACCAGAGGGCGCTTTCTCAGTTTGGTGAAATGGTTGTAGAGCAGGAAAAGAGATACCGGAGGTCGCCATCTTGCCCGCAGCGGTGCGAGCACACTACGGTTTTCCGAGGTTAATGAGGGTAAATATGATATAAATGTGTCTGTTTGCATGAAGTATCTAAGGGATATGTTTAAGAGTAATGCGTGTTTGCAGGCTGAAATGTTTATTGTTTATGTGGGCGTATGTGTTAGTGGTTGGCAGGCAAACGGACGACGAGAGAGACCCAAAGGTTGTCGTGTAGCAGGCCGTCGTCAGTGCTGTTGGTGCTAGGCCTACGGGAAAAATGCACAAGTCAGTAACGTTATGTATTACAATACTGCACATTCGTTGTGATGTTTTGACCTGTGAATGTATGAGTGTTTAATGTGAATTTGTGGGCTCTTTGTGTTATAGGGTCTAGCCACTGTAGTTAATTCTTTGCACTCTATTGTTGCTTATAGGGACATTTTTGTACACTCTGATAGCAGTCAGTAGATTTATTATTTTTATTCTTTTGTACCGAACCTTAAGACACGTTTTGTACTCTTTGGTGCAAGTCTACATTGTTTACTTTTGTAATAGGATAATTACTTAAGGTTTACGGACATTGTCCAGTGATTATAGCAGACTAGACAGAGTTACAGTAAGCGTCCCGTGTGCCAGGCACAGTGTGGTGTCGCTGATTTTTGTTTCTACTAGTACTGTAGATATAGCTGAAGACTATCAGCCAGTTGAGTTTTAAACTTGCATCATTTATTTTATTTGTACACCATATTCTTCTGTTCAGAATTAAAGACCCCAGAAGATATTTTTGTGTCCTGTGCTGGTTCAATTTAGCCAGGCTACACATTTTGGTACCAGGAGTGGGGTTCTGCAGAATTGGTGTTTCAGTAGATTTTTGTTTTTTAGTTAGCTGCATCAGAGTGTTGGAGTGCACAGAATTAACTATAGTGGCAACAATCCCCGGCGCCTGGTGTGAGAGAGACCTGCGACGGTGAGGCTTTCCTGGAGGTGCAGGCGTGGGCCGGGACCAGAGACCAGACCACGGGAAATCAGCCAACGACGGTGCTGCAGGCTCTTCGCAGAGGGGGACAACACAACCCAGCTGGGCCGGAGGCGACTGACATTGGTATCCAAACACTGAACTTACACTGAAAGCTACACACAGACCCTCCACAATGTCACACCAAGGCAGTGATAATGAACAAAATTCAGAGGAAGAAGAGGGGAACCCTGTTGCTGAACTTCAGGCCAAATTAGCTGAACTGAGTGATAAACATGACCAAGCTATGGCCAAAATAACTGCTCTGAATAGTGGGGCTAACCGATCATATGTGTATTTACCCCGCGACCGCCCCATCCAGCCTTTTAGTGGAGACCCTACCGTTGATGGCCGCTCCATTGATGAGTTTATTGATGAAGTGCAGCGGGCAGTAAAGGCCAGAGGCCTAGGCGAAGATGATCAGGTTCACTTCATTCTCTCGCTCCTCAGAGGTTCAGCACTGGAAAAGATCAGGTTACGCACAGATGGTGAAATAGAGGACCCTGATGAAATTTTCTATTTCCTCAGGGAGGTTTATAGAGAAAAGCGCAGTGTAGCCCAACTGTTACAGACCTTCTACAGTCGTCACCAGCAGGAGGGTGAAGATTTCTTTGAGTACTCACACACCCTGTCCCAGATCCTTCGTTCTGTCCTTAAGCAAAGCCCCGATGCCGTAGCTGATGTAAAAATGGCAGTCAGAGACCAATTTGTAGAGGGCGTCCAAGATTCCTCCCTCCGAAGGGAACTTCGCAAGATGATAAGGGAGAGGCCACAGTCCACACTTTTCGAGGTGCGTCAGGAAGCTATCTCTTGGTCTCTAGAAGACAGACCCACTAACACTAAAGTTGCAAAGAGCAAGAAGATACTATGCGATAGCATGGGTGAGGGAGGTCAGGCTACAGGTAGTACGCCAGAGAAGTCTTCTGCTACCCTAGATGATATCCTTAGAGTGGTTTCTGAACAAGGCAAGGCTATTGTGGAATTAGTCAATGTGATGAAGGAAGGAGCCACGGTCAGAGAAAAGTCATACAAAAGTGGAAGACCAAGACCAAAGTTCCAGTTCACAGAGGATGGGAAGCCAATCTGTTTGAAATGCAGGGGGGTGGGACACATTGCTAGGGAGTGCAGATCACGACCACAGGAGAGTCAGTCCACTTCCCGGGGTTCATCTGCTCAGGGAAACTAGCTTCCTCGGTTGCCAAGAGCCGGGCAATCCGAGGCGAGACTCAAGGCTCCCAGACCCTCACCCGTGAAAGATTTTTCGAGCGAGCCGTAGGTGTGTGTCCTGAAGTTGAGGTGGAGGTGGGTGGAGTTACGGCTAAGGCCCTGTTGGATACTGGGAGCCAGGTTAGCACCATCTCTGAGGCATTCTTCCGACAGCACTTACTAGGCGAGAATGAAGACGTAATTCCTACAGCTAAATGGCTCAAGTTAACCGCAGCTAACTCACTGCCCATCCCTTACATAGGTTACATTGAGCTAGATGTGCAGGTTTTGGGATTAACTGTGCCGGAGTGCAGGTTTTTGGTAGTCAGGGACCCAGTGACAGAGCTGACAGGGTCAAACGAGCTAGTTTCAGATAGACATCAAGCAGGGAAGAAAGTTACAGAACAGCAAGACAAAGAGGAAGACCATAGGCCCAAAGAGCCCCCCCCTGTGCTCATCGGCATGAATGTAATTAAAAGATGCAGGGAATTAGCTATTGCCAGTTTTGACTCAGCTCTCGGAGGAGAGCTCAACTCAGCTTGGAGAGAAGCTTTTCAGAGAGCGCAAGCATGTGACGTTTTGAAAGAAACATCTACAGCCAGGGTAGCAGGGAGCGAAACAGTGCATGTGCCAGCAGCTTCAGTGGCCACAGTGTATGCAAAAGGACTCAAGAAGCTCTCCACTGATTCGACATTGATGCTCTTAGAGCCTACCAGCACTCCTTTACCTAATGGTCTCGTTGTCATGCCTACTCTGGTAGAGGCTGGCAAACATGTGTTTCCCGTCCAAGTGGTGAACTTCTCACAGGAAGATCTGTGGTTGCCACCCAGAATCAGGCTTGGTGTGCTCAGCCCGGTTGAGTGTGCTGGGGAGGCAGCAGAGGTGCACTTTAATCGCATCTCTGCTGAACATGAAGAAGTGTCAGTGGATAGGGAAGGGGTGGGGGCATCAGATGAGGAAGTGCAGTTCATGTTGCAGCGCTTAAAAATGGGCGGCTCACCAGAAGAGCAGGCTAAGTTAGCTGTACTTTTGGCTCAGTATGCAGATGAACATGAGATACACTTAGTTGATGATGTACCGGTCACTCAGCCTTACAGACGTATACCTCCAACACAGTACAAAGAGGTTAGAGATCACATAACTCAACTTCTAAAAAAAGGCGTCATCACAGAGAGCACTAGTGCCTATGCGTCTCCTATTGTACTTGTTAGGAAGGCAGACAACAGTTTGAGGCTCTGTGTAGATTATAGGCGACTAAATTCCAAGACCAGACGAGACGCATTTCCTTTACCTCGCATTGATGAGTGTTTCGATGCACTGCATGGTGCCAAGTTCTTCTCAACCATTGACCTTGCTAGTGGTTACCACCAGGTGGCGGTACAAGAGACAGACAGACACAAGACGGCCTTTACAACTCCTTTTGGGTTGTTTGAGTACATTAGACTTCCCTTCGGTGTTTGTAATGGCCCAGCGACGTTCCAAAGACTCATGCAGGCAACCATGAGTGACTTAGTGTTCCAGATCATGCTTGTGTACTTGGATGACATTTTAGTGTACTCACCGACTTTTGAAGACCACCTGAGACGACTTCAGACTGCGTTACAGAGACTCAGGGAGACAGGGTTAAAGGTCAAAGTAGAAAAATGTCACTTTCTCCAGTCCAGCGTACGTTTTCTTAGTCATCAGATCTCAGCTGAGGGCGTTGGTACAGATCCAGACAAAGTAGCTGCAGTGAAACAGTGGCCAGTTCCCACCACAGTTAAAGACCTGCGATCATTCTTAGGATTCTGCAGCTACTACAGGAGGTTTCTGCAGGGGTTTTCCCAGCTGGCAGGTCCCTTACATGATGTAGTGAATAGGTGCATCACAGAAAACAGCCCTGCTAGGTCAAAAAACCTGTTGAACAGTATATGGTCACCGGCATGTCAAGAGTCTTTTGAACAGCTCAAGGAGAAGCTTGTCAGTGCTCCTCTACTTGGTTACGCAGACTTCTCCCTTCCCTTTATCGTAGAGACTGACGCCAGTAACTTAGGACTAGGGGCAGTTCTGTATCAGTTACAGGAAGGGAAGAAACGTGTCATTGCATACGCCAGTAGGAGGTTGAGAGGTGCAGAGAGAAACGACAGAAACTACAGTAGCATGAAACTGGAGCTACTTGCTCTTAAATGGGCTGTGTCAGAAAAATATAGGGTTTTTTTGTTAGGGTCCAAGTTCACTATAATAACAGACAACAACCCTCTGTGTCACCTAAACTCAGCAAAGCTAGGAGCTATTGAGCAGCGCTGGGTAGCCCAGCTGGCTCCATTTGACTTTGAAGTCCAGTACCGTCCGGGCCGGTGTAACACAGCTGCAGACACACTCTCTAGGCAGCCATTAGCAGGGGAGCCTGAGCCAAACGGAGATGAGGAGTTTGATGGTTGCGTATCCATCTGCAATGTGGTCAGAAAAGGGACAGCTTTAGAGCCAGACTTAGTCAGTGCAGGTGTCAAGTGTTGTCAGGTCAGGCAGGCTCGTGTCACAGCATTTGAGCAAGATGCTGATGATGTTGTTTCTCAGGGAAACACTCCAACTCTGCCAGGTTATTCTAAAGATGAGTTGCAGCAGTTTCAGGACACTGACCCCACACTTAAGTCTTTCCGACACTTTTGGGACCAGAAGAAAAAACCCACCTCTCAGCAGAGAAGAGGTTTGTCCAAACTTGTCATCTCTCTACTCAGACAGTGGCCCAGAGTTAGGGAGATTGATGGATTGCTGTACCGGGTCATTGATGTCGCTGAATGCAAGCAGCTCATTTTGCCAACTTGTTTAAAAGAGGCTGTCCTTCAGAGTGTGCATGATCACATGGGGCATCAGGGGATAGAGCGCACACAGAACCTATTAAGACGGAGGTGTTTTTGGGTGGGGATGTATGAAGATGTGGAACAGTGGGTTAAACAGTGTCAGAGATGTGTACTTACCAAGTTACCACAGCCCAAGATACGTGCTCCTATGAAACCCTTTCTAGCCACCAGGCCTCTTGAAGTTGTGGCAGTCTACTTTACTTTGTTAGAACCCGCTTCTGATGGTCGAGAAAATGTGTTGGTAGTTACAGACGTGTTCACCAAATTCACACAGGCATTCCCAACACGAGACCAGAAAGCGGATACAACTGCCAAGGTCCTCCTGCGGGAATGGTTTATGAAGTATGGTGTGCCTGAAAGGTTGCATGCGGATCAGGGCAGAAACTTTGAAAGTGAGGTCATTCAGGAACTGTGCAAGTTATATGGGGTTAAGAAGACGCGTACTACACAACATCACCCCCAGGGTAATGCTCAATGTGAGCGTTTCAACCGAACGCTTCATGACCTCTTACGCACTCTCCCGCCAGAGAAGAAACGCAGATGGCCTGAGTTTTTACCAGAGCTGGTCTATGCATATAATGTGACTCCCCATGCCACAACAGGTCACTCACCATACTACCTCATGTTTGGGGTGCATCCACACCTTCCTGTAGATGCTTTGTTGGGTCAGGAACAAGTACTGGATAAGAAACATGACTGGTTAGTGGTCCATCAGGAGCGCTTAAATGAGGCACACAGCAGAGCGAGACAGTATGCTGAACAAAAAGCAGCAGCGAGGCTTGAACTGGAGAAGGACAGAGTGTACTGTCCCCCTGTGAACGTAGGTCAGCTCGTCTACCTGCGGCACTGGCCTCAGGGTAGAAACAAAATCCAAGATGCCTGGAGCCCTATTTTTTACAGGGTGGTGGAGATTCAGGGCAGTACACACACGGTGGAGCCAGTAGAGGGTGGGCCAGTTAAAAGGGTCCACAGAGCCAACCTCAGACCATGCGTCGGTCCAGTTCCTCCACCCAGGGCAAGGAAAAGTGGGGTCCCGACCACTGTAACAACAATCCCCATTGACGTGAGAGAAGAGGACTCAGATCCAGACCCAGAGTATGTGGTACTGGAGGAAACCATGTACTCAAATTTGGACCAAAGACAGGAAATGGACAGTGAGGTTTCAGAACCTGTGGACAATGTTGAGACTATTGTTGCTGCACCGTCTGTCATTGAACAGGTGATGGAGCCTGAACAGACTGTTCCTGTTCCCCGCAGCAGATCTGCAAAGGACAGTGGGGTGGCTGCACCCATTCCAGCGCCTCGCCGGACCCAGAGAGCAAATAATGGGTTGCATTCAAATCCGCATCACATTCCTATGTCAACATGTAATACTATTACTTTGAGTCCTGATGTACTGTCTCAGTTGTTAACCAGTATGGGTGCTGTGTTCTTTAGAGAAGCTGTAAATGTTAAAAGTTAAGTGTGTTAAGTAAGTCACCGAGGACGTTGCCTTTATAGCAGGGGAGAATGTAGCCGGGTGGGAAAATGTAGTGCAACTGCTTACTAACGCCACCAGAGGGCGCTTTCTCAGTTTGGTGAACTGGTTGTAGAGCAGGAAAAGAGATACCGGAGGTCGCCATCTTGCCCGCAGCAGTGCGACCACACTACGGTTTTCCGAGGTTAATGAGGGTAAATATGATATAAATGTGTCTGTTTGCATGAAGTATCTAAGGGATATGTTTAAGAGTAATGCGTGTTTGCAGGCTGAAATGTTTATTGTTTATGTGGGCGTATGTGTTAGTGGTTGGCAGGCAAACGGACGACGAGAGAGACCCAAAGGTTGTCGTGTAGCAGGCCGTCGTCAGTGCTGTTGGTGCTAGGCCTACGGGAAAAATGCACAAGTCAGTAACGTTATGTATTACAATACTGCACATTCGTTGTGATGTTTTGACCTGTGAATGTATGAGTGTTTAATGTGAATTTGTGGGTTCTTTGTGTTATAGGGTCGAGCCACTGTAGTTAATTCTTTGCACTCTATTGTTGCTTATAGGGACATTTTTGTACACTCTGATAGCAGTCAGTAGATTTATTATTTTTATTCTTTTGTACCGAACCTCAAGACACGTTTTGTACTCTTTGGTGCGAGTCTACATTGTTTACTTTTGTAATAGGATAATTACTTAAGGTTTACGGACATTGTCCAGTGATTATAGCAGACTAGACAGAGTTACAGTAAGCGTCCCGTGTACCAGGCACAGTGTGGTGTCGCTGATTTTTGTTTCTACTAGTACTGTAGATATAGCTGAAGACTATCAGCCAGTTGAGTTTTAAACTTGCATCATTTATTTTATTTGTACACCATATTCTTCTGTTCAGAATTAAAGACCCCAGAAGATATTTTTGTGTCCTGTGCTAGTTCAATTTAGCCAGGCTACACGTGTGTTACATGCAAATAACAGCTTAAAAGCCTCTTCCCTGCGTGAAACAGCTATTACAGCCTTTTCCCCACATTAAACTTGTAAAAGCATTGTTTTGCACTTATTTGATGTTTAGACGCCATTTTGTGTTCAAAGACACTGGAATCACACTGAAACGACAGATGATCCACTCCAGAGTGCTTTTATGACTTAAATGTGATGATATCGATGGGACATTGAAGAATGCAGCTTATTTGACAACTGACACTGCAATAGTGGTTAAAACGTGTGTTACATGCAAATAACAGCTTAAAAGCCTCTTCCCTGCGTGAAACAGCTATTACAGCCTTTTCCCCACATTAAACTTGTAAAAGCATTGTTTTGGACTTATTTGATGTTTAGACGCCATTTTGTGTTCAAAGACACTGGAATCACACTGAAACGACAGATGATCCACTCCAGAGTGCTTTTATGACTTAAATGTGATGATATCGATGGGACATTGAAGAATGCAGCTTATTTGACAACTGACACTGCAATAGTGGTTAAAACGTGTGTTACATGCAAATAACAGCTTAAAAGCCTCTTCCCTGCGTGAAACAGCTATTACAGCCTTTTCCCCACATTAAACTTGTAAAAGCATTGTTTTGGACTTATTTGATGTTTAGACGCCATTTTGTGTTCAAAGACACTGGAATCACACTGAAACGACAGATGATCCACTCCAGAGTGCTTTTATGACTTAAATGTGATGATATCGATGGGACATTGAAGAATGCAGCTTATTTGACAACTGACACTGCAATAGTGGTTAAAACGTGTGTTACATGCAAATAACAGCTTAAAAGCCTCTTCCCTGCGTGAAACAGCTATTACAGCCTTTTCCCCACATTAAACTTGTAAAAGCATTGTTTTGCACTTATTTGATGTTTAGACGCCATTCTGTGTTCAAAGACACTGGAATCACACTGAAACGACAGATGATCCACTCCAGAGTGCTTTTATGACTTAAATGTGATGATATCGATGGGACATTGAAGAATGCAGCTTATTTGACAGCTGACACTGCAATAGTGGTTAAAACGTGTGTTACATGCAAATAACAGCTTAAAAGCCTCTTCCCTGCGTGAAACAGCTATTACAGCCTTTTCCCCACATTAAACTTGTAAAAGCATTGTTTTCCACTTATTTGATGTTTAGACGCCATTTTGTGTTCAAAGACACTGGAATCACACTGAAACGACAGAAGATCCACTCCAGAGTGCTTTTATGACTTAAATGTGATGATATCGATGGGACATTGAAGAAAGCAGCTTATTTGACAACTGACACTGCAATAGTGGTTAAAACGTGTGTTACATGCAAATAACAGCTTAAAAGCCTCTTCCCTGCGTGAAACAGCTATTACAGCCTTTTCCCCACATTAAACTTGTAAAAGCATTGTTTTGCACTTATTTGATGTTTAGACGCCATTCTGTGTTCAAAGACACTGGAATCACACTGAAACGACAGAAGATCCACTCCAGAGTGCTTTTATGACTTAAATGTGATGATATCGATGGGACATTGAAGAAAGCAGCTTATTTGACAACTGACACTGCAATAGTGGTTAAAACGTGTGTTACATGCAAATAACAGCTTAAAAGCCTCTTCCCTGTGTGAAACAGCTATTACAGCCTTTTCCCCACATTAAACTTGTAAAAGCATTGTTTTGCACTTATTTGATGTTTAGACGCCATTCTGTGTTCAAAGACACTGGAATCACACTGAAACGACAGAAGATCCACTCCAGAGTGCTTTTATGACTTAAATGTGATGATATCGATGGGACATTGAAGAATGCAGCTTATTTGACAGCTGACACTGCAATAGTGGTTAAAACGTGTGTTACATGCAAATAACAGCTTAAAAGCCTCTTCCCTGCGTGAAACAGCTATTACAGCCTTTTCCCCACATTAAACTTGTAAAAGCATTGTTTTGCACTTATTTGATGTTAAGACGCCATTTTGTGTTCAAAGATACTGGAATCACACTGAAACGACAGAAGATCCACTCCAGAGTGCTTTTATGACTTAAATGTGATGATATCGATGGGACATTGAAGAATGCAGCTTATTTGACAGCTGACACTGCAATAGTGGTTAAAACGTGTGTTAAATGCAAATAACAGCTTAAAAGCCTCTTCCCTGCGTGAAACAGCTATTACAGCCTTTTCCCCACATTAAACTTGTAAAAGCATTGTTTTGCACTTATTTGATGTTTAGATGCCATTTTGTGTTCAAAGACACTGGAATCACACTGAAACGACAGAAGATCCACTCCAGAGTGCTTTTATGACTTAAATGTGATGATATCGATGGGACATTGAAGAATGCAGCTTATTTGACAGCTGACACTGCAATAGTGGTTAAAACGTGTGTTACATGCAAATAACAGCTTAAAAGCCTCTTCCCTGCGTGAAACAGCTATTACAGCCTTTTCCCCACATTAAACTTGTAAAAACATTGTTTTGCACTTATTTGATGTTTAGACGCCATTCTGTGTTCAAAGACACTGGAATCACACTGAAACGACAGAAGATCCACTCCAGAGTGCTTTTATGACTTAAATGTGATGATATCGATGGGACATTGAAGAATGCAGCTTATTTGACAGCTGACACTGCAATAGTGGTTAAAACGTGTGTTACATGCAAATAACAGCTTAAAAGCCTCTTCCCTGCGTGAAACAGCTATTACAGCCTTTTCCCCACATTAAACTTGTAAAAGCATTGTTTTGCACTTATTTGATGTTTAGACGACATTTTGTGTTCAAAGACACTGGAATCACACTGAAACGACAGATGATCCACTCCAGAGTGCTTTTATGACTTAAATGTGATGATATCGATGGGACATTGAAGAATGCAGCTTATTTGACAACTGACACTGCAATAGTGGTTAAAACGTGTGTTACATGCAAATAACAGCTTAAAAGCCTCTTCCCTGCGTGAAACAGCTATTACAGCCTTTTCCCCACATTAAACTTGTAAAAGCATTGTTTTGCACTTATTTGATGTTTAGACGCCATTTTGTGTTCAAAGACACTGGAATCACACTGAAACGACAGAAGATCCACTCCAGAGTGCTTTTATGACTTAAATGTGATGATATCGATGGGACATTGAAGAATGCAGCTTATTTGACAACTGACACTGCAATAGTGGTTAAAACGTGTGTTACATGCAAATAACAGCTTAAAAGCCTCTTCCCTGCGTGAAACAGCTATTACAGCCTTTTCCCCACATTAAACTTGTAAAAGCATTGTTTTGCACTTATTTGATGTTTAGACGCCATTTTGTGTTCAAAGACACTGGAATCACACTGAAACGACAGAAGATCCACTCCAGAGTGCTTTTATGACTTAAATGTGATGATATCGATGGGACATTGAAGAATGCAGCTTATTTGACAACTGACACTGCAATAGTGGTTAAAACGTGTGTTACATGCAAATAACAGCTTAAAAGCCTCTTCCCTGCGTGAAACAGCTATTACAGCCTTTTCCCCACATTAAACTTGTAAAAGCATTGTTTTGCACTTATTTGATGTTTAGACGCCATTCTGTGTTCAAAGACACTGGAATCACACTGAAACGACAGAAGATCCACTCCAGAGTGCTTTTATGACTTAAATGTGATGATATCGATGGGACATTGAAGAAAGCAGCTTATTTGACAACTGACACTGCAATAGTGGTTAAAACGTGTGTTACATGCAAATAACAGCTTAAAAGCCTCTTCCCTGCGTGAAACAGCTATTACAGCCTTTTCCCCACATTAAACTTGTAAAAGCATTGTTTTGCACTTATTTGATGTTTAGACGCCATTTTGTGTTCAAAGACACTGGAATCACACTGAAACGACAGAAGATCCACTCCAGAGTGCTTTTATGACTTAAATGTGATGATATCGATGGGACATTGAAGAATGCAGCTTATTTGACAGCTGACACTGCAATAGTGGTTAAAACGTGTGTTACATGCAAATAACAGCTTAAAAGCCTCTTCCCTGCGTGAAACAGCTATTACAGCCTTTTCCCCACATTAAACTTGTAAAAGCATTGTTTTGCACTTATTTG
Organism: Eutrigla gurnardus; assembly: GCF_963514095.1. Taxonomy (NCBI): domain Eukaryota; kingdom Metazoa; phylum Chordata; class Actinopteri; order Perciformes; family Triglidae; genus Eutrigla; species Eutrigla gurnardus. Next base: position 71,631 of record NW_028155311.1, on the reverse strand, counting down.
ATGTTTAGACGCCATTTTGTGTTCAAAGACACTGGAATCACACTGAAACGACAGAAGATCCACTCCAGAGTGCTTTTATGACTTAAATGTGATGATATCGATGGGACATTGAAGAATGCAGCTTATTTGACAGCTGACACTGCAATAGTGGTTAAAACGTGTGTTACATGCAAATAACAGCTTAAAAGCCTCTTCCCTGCGTGAAACAGCTATTACAGCCTTTTCCCCACATTAAACTTGTAAAAACATTGTTTTGCACTTATTTGATGTTTAGACGCCATTCTGTGTTCAAAGACACTGGAATCACACTGAAACGACAGAAGATCCACTCCAGAGTGCTTTTATGACTTAAATGTGATGATATCGATGGGACATTGAAGAATGCAGCTTATTTGACAGCTGACACTGCAATAGTGGTTAAAACGTGTGTTACATGCAAATAACAGCTTAAAAGCCTCTTCCCTGCGTGAAACAGCTATTACAGCCTTTTCCCCACATTAAACTTGTAAAAGCATTGTTTTGCACTTATTTGATGTTTAGACGCCATTTTGTGTTCAAAGACACTGGAATCACACTGAAACGACAGATGATCCACTCCAGAGTGCTTTTATGACTTAAATGTGATGATATCGATGGGACATTGAAGAATGCAGCTTATTTGACAACTGACACTGCAATAGTGGTTAAAACGTGTGTTACATGCAAATAACAGCTTAAAAGCCTCTTCCCTGCGTGAAACAGCTATTACAGCCTTTTCCCCACATTAAACTTGTAAAAGCATTGTTTTGCACTTATTTGATGTTTAGACGCCATTTTGTGTTCAAAGACACTGGAATCACACTGAAACGACAGAAGATCCACTCCAGAGTGCTTTTATGACTTAAATGTGATGATATCGATGGGACATTGAAGAATGCAGCTTATTTGACAACTGACACTGCAATAGTGGTTAAAACGTGTGTTACATGCAAATAACAGCTTAAAGCCTCTTCCCTGCGTGAAACAGCTATTACAGCCTTTTCCCCACATTAAACTTGTAAAAGCATTGTTTTGCACTTATTTGATGTTTAGACGCCATTCTGTGTTCAAAGACACTGGAATCACACTGAAACGACAGATGATCCACTCCAGAGTGCTTTTATGACTTAAATGTGATGATATCGATGGGACATTGAAGAATGCAGCTTATTTGACAACTGACACTGCAATAGTGGTTAAAACGTGTGTTACATGCAAATAACAGCTTAAAAGCCTCTTCCCTGCGTGAAACAGCTATTACAGCCTTTTCCCCACATTAAACTTGTAAAAGCATTGTTTTGCACTTATTTGATGTTTAGACGCCATTTTGTGTTCAAAGACACTGGAATCACACTGAAACGACAGATGATCCACTCCAGAGTGCTTTTATGACTTAAATGTGATGATATCGATGGGACATTGAAGAATGCAGCTTATTTGACAACTGACACTGCAATAGTGGTTAAAACGTGTGTTACATGCAAATAACAGCTTAAAAGCCTCTTCCCTGCGTGAAACAGCTATTACAGCCTTTTCCCCACATTAAACTTGTAAAAGCATTGTTTTGGACTTATTTGATGTTTAGACGCCATTTTGTGTTCAAAGACACTGGAATCACACTGAAACGACAGATGATCCACTCCAGAGTGCTTTTATGACTTAAATGTGATGATATCGATGGGACATTGAAGAATGCAGCTTATTTGACAACTGACACTGCAATAGTGGTTAAAACGTGTGTTACATGCAAATAACAGCTTAAAAGCCTCTTCCCTGCGTGAAACAGCTATTACAGCCTTTTCCCCACATTAAACTTGTAAAAGCATTGTTTTGCACTTATTTGATGTTTAGACGCCATTTTGTGTTCAAAGACACTGGAATCACACTGAAACGACAGATGATCCACTCCAGAGTGCTTTTATGACTTAAATGTGATGATATCGATGGGACATTGAAGAATGCAGCTTATTTGACAACTGACACTGCAATAGTGGTTAAAACGTGTGTTACATGCAAATAACAGCTTAAAAGCCTCTTCCCTGCGTGAAACAGCTATTACAGCCTTTTCCCCACATTAAACTTGTAAAAGCATTGTTTTGCACTTATTTGATGTTTAGACGCCATTTTGTGTTCAAAGACACTGGAATCACACTGAAACGACAGAAGATCCACTCCAGAGTGCTTTTATGACTTAAATGTGATGATATCGATGGGACATTGAAGAATGCAGCTTATTTGACAACTGACACTGCAATAGTGGTTAAAACGTGTGTTACATGCAAATAACAGCTTAAAAGCCTCTTCCCTGCGTGAAACAGCTATTACAGCCTTTTCCCCACATTAAACTTGTAAAAGCATTGTTTTGCACTTATTTGATGTTTAGACGCCATTTTGTGTTCAAAGACACTGGAATCACACTGAAACGACAGAAGATCCACTCCAGAGTGCTTTTATGACTTAAATGTGATGATATCGATGGGACATTGAAGAATGCAGCTTATTTGACAGCTGACACTGCAATAGTGGTTAAAACGTGTGTTACATGCAAATAACAGCTTAAAAGCCTCTTCCCTGCGTGAAACAGCTATTACAGCCTTTTCCCCACATTAAACTTGTAAAAGCATTGTTTTGCACTTATTTGATGTTTAGACGCCATTCTGTGTTCAAAGACACTGGAATCACACTGAAACGACAGATGATCCACTCCAGAGTGCTTTTATGACTTAAATGTGATGATATCGATGGGACATTGAAGAATGCAGCTTATTTGACAACTGACACTGCAATAGTGGTTAAAACGTGTGTTACATGCAAATAACAGCTTAAAAGCCTCTTCCCTGCGTGAAACAGCTATTACAGCCTTTTCCCCACATTAAACTTGTAAAAGCATTGTTTTGCACTTATTTGATGTTTAGACGCCATTTTGTGTTCAAAGACACTGGAATCACACTGAAACGACAGAAGATCCACTCCAGAGTGCTTTTATGACTTGAATGTGATGATATCGATGGGACATTGAAGAAAGCAGCTTATTTGACAACTGACACTGCAATAGTGGTTAAAACGTGTGTAGCCGGGTGGGAAAATGTAGTGCAACTGCTTACTAACGCCACCAGAGGGCGCTTTCTCAGTTTGGTGAAATGGTTGTAGAGCAGGAAAAGAGATACCGGAGGTCGCCATCTTGCCCGCAGCGGTGCGAGCACACTACGGTTTTCCGAGGTTAATGAGGGTAAATATGATATAAATGTGTCTGTTTGCATGAAGTATCTAAGGGATATGTTTAAGAGTAATGCGTGTTTGCAGGCTGAAATGTTTATTGTTTATGTGGGCGTATGTGTTAGTGGTTGGCAGGCAAACGGACGACGAGAGAGACCCAAAGGTTGTCGTGTAGCAGGCCGTCGTCAGTGCTGTTGGTGCTAGGCCTACGGGAAAAATGCACAAGTCAGTAACGTTATGTATTACAATACTGCACATTCGTTGTGATGTTTTGACCTGTGAATGTATGAGTGTTTAATGTGAATTTGTGGGCTCTTTGTGTTATAGGGTCTAGCCACTGTAGTTAATTCTTTGCACTCTATTGTTGCTTATAGGGACATTTTTGTACACTCTGATAGCAGTCAGTAGATTTATTATTTTTATTCTTTTGTACCGAACCTTAAGACACGTTTTGTACTCTTTGGTGCAAGTCTACATTGTTTACTTTTGTAATAGGATAATTACTTAAGGTTTACGGACATTGTCCAGTGATTATAGCAGACTAGACAGAGTTACAGTAAGCGTCCCGTGTGCCAGGCACAGTGTGGTGTCGCTGATTTTTGTTTCTACTAGTACTGTAGATATAGCTGAAGACTATCAGCCAGTTGAGTTTTAAACTTGCATCATTTATTTTATTTGTACACCATATTCTTCTGTTCAGAATTAAAGACCCCAGAAGATATTTTTGTGTCCTGTGCTGGTTCAATTTAGCCAGGCTACACATTTTGGTACCAGGAGTGGGGTTCTGCAGAATTGGTGTTTCAGTAGATTTTTGTTTTTTAGTTAGCTGCATCAGAGTGTTGGAGTGCACAGAATTAACTATAGTGGCAACAATCCCCGGCGCCTGGTGTGAGAGAGACCTGCGACGGTGAGGCTTTCCTGGAGGTGCAGGCGTGGGCCGGGACCAGAGACCAGACCACGGGAAATCAGCAACGACGGTGCTGCAGGCTCTTCGCAGAGGGGGACAACACAACCCAGCTGGGCCGGAGGCGACTGACATTGGTATCCAAACACTGAACTTACACTGAAAGCTACACACAGACCCTCCACAATGTCACACCAAGGCAGTGATAATGAACAAAATTCAGAGGAAGAAGAGGGGAACCCTGTTGCTGAACTTCAGGCCAAATTAGCTGAACTGAGTGATAAACATGACCAAGCTATGGCCAAAATAACTGCTCTGAATAGTGGGGCTAACCGATCATATGTGTATTTACCCCGCGACCGCCCCATCCAGCCTTTTAGTGGAGACCCTACCGTTGATGGCCGCTCCATTGATGAGTTTATTGATGAAGTGCAGCGGGCAGTAAAGGCCAGAGGCCTAGGCGAAGATGATCAGGTTCACTTCATTCTCTCGCTCCTCAGAGGTTCAGCACTGGAAAGATCAGGTTACGCACAGATGGTAAAATAGAGGACCCTGATGAAATTTTCTATTTCCTCAGGGAGGTTTATAGAGAAAAGCGCAGTGTAGCCCAACTGTTACAGACCTTCTACAGTCGTCACCAGCAGGAGGGTGAAGATTTCTTTGAGTACTCACACACCCTGTCCCAGATCCTTCGTTCTGTCCTTAAGCAAAGCCCCGATGCCGTAGCTGATGTAAAAATGGCAGTCAGAGACCAATTTGTAGAGGGCGTCCAAGATTCCTCCCTCCGAAGGGAACTTCGCAAGATGATAAGGGAGAGGCCACAGTCCACACTTTTCGAGGTGCGTCAGGAAGCTATCTCTTGGTCTCTAGAAGACAGACCCACTAACACTAAAGTTGCAAAGAGCAAGAAGATACTATGCGATAGCATGGGTGAGGGAGGTCAGGCTACAGGTAGTACGCCAGAGAAGTCTTCTGCTACCCTAGATGATATCCTTAGAGTGGTTTCTGAACAAGGCAAGGCTATTGTGGAATTAGTCAATGTGATGAAGGAAGGAGCCACGGTCAGAGAAAAGTCATACAAAAGTGGAAGACCAAGACCAAAGTTCCAGTTCACAGAGGATGGGAAGCCAATCTGTTTGAAATGCAGGGGGGTGGGACACAATTGCTAGGGAGTGCAGATCACGACCACAGGAGAGTCAGTCCACTTCCCGGGGTTCATCTGCTCAGGGAAACTAGCTTCCTCGGTTGCCAAGAGCCGGGCAATCCGAGGCGAGACTCAAGGCTCCCAGACCCTCACCCGTGAAAGATTTTTCGAGCGAGCCGTAGGTGTGTGTCCTGAAGTTGAGGTGGAGGTGGGTGGAGTTACGGCTAAGGCCCTGTTGGATACTGGGAGCCAGGTTAGCACCATCTCTGAGGCATTCTTCCGACAGCACTTACTAGGCGAGAATGAAGACGTAATTCCTACAGCTAAATGGCTCAAGTTAACCGCAGCTAACTCACTGCCCATCCCTTACATAGGTTACATTGAGCTAGATGTGCAGGTTTTGGGATTAACTGTGCCGGAGTGCAGGTTTTTGGTAGTCAGGGACCCAGTGACAGAGCTGACAGGGTCAAACGAGCTAGTTCAGATAGACATCAAGCAGGGAAGAAAGTTACAGAACAGCAAGACAAAGAGGAAGACCATAGGCCCAAAGAGCCCCCCCTGTGCTCATCGGCATGAATGTAATTAAAAGATGCAGGGAATTAGCTATTGCCAGTTTTGACTCAGCTCTCGGAGGAGAGCTCAACTCAGCTTGGAGAGAAGCTTTTCAGAGAGCGCAAGCATGTGACGTTTTGAAAGAAACATCTACAGCCAGGGTAGCAGGGAGCGAAACAGTGCATGTGCCAGCAGCTTCAGTGGCCACAGTGTATGCAAAAGGACTCAAGAAGCTCTCCACTGATTCGACATTGATGCTCTTAGAGCCTACCAGCACTCCTTTACCTAATGGTCTCGTTGTCATGCCTACTCTGGTAGAGGCTGGCAAACATGTGTTTCCCGTCCAAGTGGTGAACTTCTCACAGGAAGATCTGTGGTTGCCACCCAGAATCAGGCTTGGTGTGCTCAGCCCGGTTGAGTGTGCTGGGGAGGCAGCAGAGGTGCACTTTATCGCATCTCTGCTGAACATGAAGAAGTGTCAGTGGATAGGGAAGGGGTGGGGGCATCAGATGAGGAAGTGCAGTTCATGTTGCAGCGCTTAAAAATGGGCGGCTCACCAGAAGAGCAGGCTAAGTTAGCTGTACTTTTGGCTCAGTATGCAGATGAACATGAGATACACTTAGTTGATGATGTACCGGTCACTCAGCCTTACAGACGTATACCTCCAACACAGTACAAAGAGGTTAGAGATCACATAACTCAACTTCTAAAAAAAGGCGTCATCACAGAGAGCACTAGTGCCTATGCGTCTCCTATTGTACTTGTTAGGAAGGCAGACAACAGTTTGAGGCTCTGTGTAGATTATAGGCGACTAAATTCCAAGACCAGACGAGACGCATTTCCTTTACCTCGCATTGATGAGTGTTTCGATGCACTGCATGGTGCCAAGTTCTTCTCAACCATTGACCTTGCTAGTGGTTACCACCAGGTGGCGGTACAAGAGACAGACAGACACAAGACGGCCTTTACAACTCCTTTTGGGTTGTTTGAGTACATTAGACTTCCCTTCGGTGTTTGTAATGGCCCAGCGACGTTCCAAAGACTCATGCAGGCAACCATGAGTGACTTAGTGTTCCAGATCATGCTTGTGTACTTGGATGACATTTTAGTGTACTCACCGACTTTTGAAGACCACCTGAGACGACTTCAGACTGCGTTACAGAGACTCAGGGAGACAGGGTTAAAGGTCAAAGTAGAAAAATGTCACTTTCTCCAGTCCAGCGTACGTTTTCTTAGTCATCAGATCTCAGCTGAGGGCGTTGGTACAGATCCAGACAAAGTAGCTGCAGTGAAACAGTGGCCAGTTCCCACCACAGTTAAAGACCTGCGATCATTCTTAGGATTCTGCAGCTACTACAGGAGGTTTCTGCAGGGGTTTTCCCAGCTGGCAGGTCCCTTACATGATGTAGTGAATAGGTGCATCACAGAAAACAGCCCTGCTAGGTCAAAAAACCTGTTGAACAGTATATGGTCACCGGCATGTCAAGAGTCTTTTGAACAGCTGAAGGAGAAGCTTGTCAGTGCTCCTCTACTTGGTTACGCAGACTTCTCCCTTCCCTTTATCGTAGAGACTGACGCCAGTAACTTAGGACTAGGGGCAGTTCTGTATCAGTTACAGGAAGGGAAGAAACGTGTCATTGCATACGCCAGTAGGAGGTTGAGAGGTGCAGAGAGAAACGACAGAAACTACAGTAGCATGAAACTGGAGCTACTTGCTCTTAAATGGGCTGTGTCAGAAAAATATAGGGTTTTTTTGTTAGGGTCCAAGTTCACTATAATAACAGACAACAACCCTCTGTGTCACCTAAACTCAGCAAAGCTAGGAGCTATTGAGCAGCGCTGGGTAGCCCAGCTGGCTCCATTTGACTTTGAAGTCCAGTACCGTCCGGGCCGGTGTAACACAGCTGCAGACACACTCTCTAGGCAGCCATTAGCAGGGGAGCCTGAGCCAAACGGAGATGAGGAGTTTGATGGTTGCGTATCCATCTGCAATGTGGTCAGAAAAGGGACAGCTTTAGAGCCAGACTTAGTCAGTGCAGGTGTCAAGTGTTGTCAGGTCAGGCAGGCTCGTGTCACAGCATTTGAGCAAGATGCTGATGATGTTGTTTCTCAGGGAAACACTCCAACTCTGCCAGGTTATTCTAAAGATGAGTTGCAGCAGTTTCAGGACACTGACCCCACACTTAAGTCTTTCCGACACTTTTGGGACCAGAAGAAAAAACCCACCTCTCAGCAGAGAAGAGGTTTGTCCAAACTTGTCATCTCTCTACTCAGACAGTGGCCCAGAGTTAGGGAGATTGATGGATTGCTGTACCGGGTCATTGATGATGGACATGTCGCTGAATGCAAGCAGCTCATTTTGCCAACTTGTTTAAAAGAGGCTGTCCTTCAGAGTGTGCATGATCACATGGGGCATCAGGGGATAGAGCGCACACAGAACCTATTAAGACGGAGGTGTTTTTGGGTGGGGATGTATGAAGATGTGGAACAGTGGGTTAAACAGTGTCAGAGATGTGTACTTACCAAGTTACCACAGCCCAAGATACGTGCTCCTATGAAACCCTTTCTAGCCACCAGGCCTCTTGAAGTTGTGGCAGTCTACTTTACTTTGTTAGAACCCGCTTCTGATGGTCGAGAAAATGTGTTGGTAGTTACAGACGTGTTCACCAAATTCACACAGGCATTCCCAACACGAGACCAGAAAGCGGATACAACTGCCAAGGTCCTCCTGCGGGAATGGTTTATGAAGTATGGTGTGCCTGAAAGGTTGCATGCGGATCAGGGCAGAAACTTTGAAAGTGAGGTCATTCAGGAACTGTGCAAGTTATATGGGGTTAAGAAGACGCGTACTACACAACATCACCCCCAGGGTAATGCTCAATGTGAGCGTTTCAACCGAACGCTTCATGACCTCTTACGCACTCTCCCGCCAGAGAAGAAACGCAGATGGCCTGAGTTTTTACCAGAGCTGGTCTATGCATATAATGTGACTCCCCATGCCACAACAGGTCACTCACCATACTACCTCATGTTTGGGGTGCATCCACACCTTCCTGTAGATGCTTTGTTGGGTCAGGAACAAGTACTGGATAAGAAACATGACTGGTTAGTGGTCCATCAGGAGCGCTTAAATGAGGCACACAGCAGAGCGAGACAGTATGCTGAACAAAAAGCAGCAGCGAGGCTTGAACTGGAGAAGGACAGAGTGTACTGTCCCCCTGTGAACGTAGGTCAGCTCGTCTACCTGCGGCACTGGCCTCAGGGTAGAAACAAAATCCAAGATGCCTGGAGCCCTATTTTTTACAGGGTGGTGGAGATTCAGGGCAGTACACACACGGTGGAGCCAGTAGAGGGTGGGCCAGTTAAAAGGGTCCACAGAGCCAACCTCAGACCATGCGTCGGTCCAGTTCCTCCACCCAGGGCAAGGAAAAGTGGGGTCCCGACCACTGTAACAACAATCCCCATTGACGTGAGAGAAGAGGACTCAGATCCAGACCCAGAGTATGTGGTACTGGAGGAAACCATGTACTCAAATTTGGACCAAAGACAGGAAATGGACAGTGAGGTTTCAGAACCTGTGGACAATGTTGAGACTATTGTTGCTGCACCGTCTGTCATTGAACAGGTGATGGAGCCTGAACAGACTGTTCCTGTTCCCCGCAGCAGATCTGCAAAGGACAGTGGGGTGGCTGCACCCATTCCAGCGCCTCGCCGGACCCAGAGAGCAAATAATGGGTTGCATTCAAATCCGCATCACATTCCTATGTCAACATGTAATACTATTACTTTGAGTCCTGATGTACTGTCTCAGTTGTTAACCAGTATGGGTGCTGTGTTCTTTAGAGAAGCTGTAAATGTTAAAAGTTAAGTGTGTTAAGTAAGTCACCGAGGACGTTGCCTTTATAGCAGGGGAGAATGTAGCCGGGTGGGAAAATGTAGTGCAACTGCTTACTAACGCCACCAGAGGGCGCTTTCTCAGTTTGGTGAACTGGTTGTAGAGCAGGAAAAGAGATACCGGAGGTCGCCATCTTGCCCGCAGCAGTGCGACCACACTACGGTTTTCCGAGGTTAATGAGGGTAAATATGATATAAATGTGTCTGTTTGCATGAAGTATCTAAGGGATATGTTTAAGAGTAATGCGTGTTTGCAGGCTGAAATGTTTATTGTTTATGTGGGCGTATGTGTTAGTGGTTGGCAGGCAAACGGACGACGAGAGAGACCCAAAGGTTGTCGTGTAGCAGGCCGTCGTCAGTGCTGTTGGTGCTAGGCCTACGGGAAAAATGCACAAGTCAGTAACGTTATGTATTACAATACTGCACATTCGTTGTGATGTTTTGACCTGTGAATGTATGAGTGTTTAATGTGAATTTGTGGGCTCTTTGTGTTATAGGGTCGAGCCACTGTAGTTAATTCTTTGCACTCTATTGTTGCTTATAGGGACATTTTTGTACACTCTGATAGCAGTCAGTAGATTTATTATTTTTATTCTTTTGTACCGAACCTCAAGACACGTTTTGTACTCTTTGGTGCGAGTCTACATTGTTTACTTTTGTAATAGGATAATTACTTAAGGTTTACGGACATTGTCCAGTGATTATAGCAGACTAGACAGAGTTACAGTAAGCGTCCCGTGTACCAGGCACAGTGTGGTGTCGCTGATTTTTGTTTCTACTAGTACTGTAGATATAGCTGAAGACTATCAGCCAGTTGAGTTTTAAACTTGCATCATTTATTTTATTTGTACACCATATTCTTCTGTTCAGAATTAAAGACCCCAGAAGATATTTTTGTGTCCTGTGCTAGTTCAATTTAGCCAGGCTACACGTGTGTTACATGCAAATAACAGCTTACAAGCCTCTTCCCTGCGTGAAACAGCTATTACAGCCTTTTCCCCACATTAAACTTGTAAAAGCATTGTTTTGCACTTATTTGATGTTTAGACGCCATTTTGTGTTCAAAGACACTGGAATCACACTGAAACGACAGATGATCCACTCCAGAGTGCTTTTATGACTTAAATGTGATGATATCGATGGGACATTGAAGAATGCAGCTTATTTGACAACTGACACTGCAATAGTGGTTAAAACGTGTGTTACATGCAAATAACAGCTTAAAAGCCTCTTCCCTGCGTGAAACAGCTATTACAGCCTTTTCCCCACATTAAACTTGTAAAAGCATTGTTTTGGACTTATTTGATGTTTAGACGCCATTTTGTGTTCAAAGACACTGGAATCACACTGAAACGACAGATGATCCACTCCAGAGTGCTTTTATGACTTAAATGTGATGATATCGATGGGACATTGAAGAATGCAGCTTATTTGACAACTGACACTGCAATAGTGGTTAAAACGTGTGTTACATGCAAATAACAGCTTAAAAGCCTCTTCCCTGCGTGAAACAGCTATTACAGCCTTTTCCCCACATTAAACTTGTAAAAGCATTGTTTTGCACTTATTTGATGTTTAGACGCCATTCTGTGTTCAAAGACACTGGAATCACACTGAAACGACAGAAGATACACTCCAGAGTGCTTTTATGACTTAAATGTGATGATATCGATGGGACATTGAAGAATGCAGCTTATTTGACAGCTGACACTGCAATAGTGGTTAAAACGTGTGTTACATGCAAATAACAGCTTAAAAGCCTCTTCCCTGCGTGAAACAGCTATTACAGCCTTTTCCCCACATTTAACTTGTAAAAGCATTGTTTTGCACTTATTTGATGTTTAGACGCCATTTTGTGTTCAAAGACACTGGAATCACACTGAAACGACAGAAGATCCACTCCAGAGTGCTTTTATGACTTAAATGTGATGATATCGATGGGACATTGAAGAAAGCAGCTTATTTGACAACTGACACTGCAATAGTGGTTAAAACGTGTGTTACATGCAAATAACAGCTTAAAAGCCTCTTCCCTGCGTGAAACAGCTATTACAGCCTTTTCCCCACATTAAACTTGTAAAAGCATTGTTTTGCACTTATTTGATGTTTAGACGCCATTCTGTGTTCAAAGACACTGGAATCACACTGAAACGACAGATGATCCACTCCAGAGTGCTTTTATGACTTAAATGTGATGATATCGATGGGACATTGAAGAATGCAGCTTATTTGACAACTGACACTGCAATAGTGGTTAAAACGTGTGTTACATGCAAATAACAGCTTAAAAGCCTCTTCCCTGCGTGAAACAGCTATTACAGCCTTTTCCCCACATTAAACTTGTAAAAGCATTGTTTTGCACTTATTTGATGTTTAGACGCCATTTTGTGTTCAAAGACACTGGAATCACACTGAAACGACAGAAGATCCACTCCAGAGTGCTTTTATGACTTAAATGTGATGATATCGATGGGACATTGAAGAAAGCAGCTTATTTGACAACTGACACTGCAATAGTGGTTAAAACGTGTGTTACATGCAAATAACAGCTTAAAAGCCTCTTCCCTGCGTGAAACAGCTATTACAGCCTTTTCCCCACATTAAACTTGTAAAAGCATTGTTTTGCACTTATTTGATGTTTAGACGCCATTCTGTGTTCAAAGACACTGGAATCACACTGAAACGACAGAAGATCCACTCCAGAGTGCTTTTATGACTTAAATGTGATGATATCGATGGGACATTGAAGAAAGCAGCTTATTTGACAACTGACACTGCAATAGTGGTTAAAACGTGTGTTACATGCAAATAACAGCTTAAAAGCCTCTTCCCTGTGTGAAACAGCTATTACAGCCTTTTCCCCACATTAAACTTGTAAAAGCATTGTTTTGCACTTATTTGATGTTTAGACGCCATTCTGTGTTCAAAGACACTGGAATCACACTGAAACGACAGAAGATCCACTCCAGAGTGCTTTTATGACTTAAATGTGATGATATCGATGGGACATTGAAGAATGCAGCTTATTTGACAGCTGACACTGCAATAGTGGTTAAAACGTGTGTTACATGCAAATAACAGCTTAAAAGCCTCTTCCCTGCGTGAAACAGCTATTACAGCCTTTTCCCCACATTAAACTTGTAAAAGCATTGTTTTGCACTTATTTGATGTTTAGACGCCATTTTGTGTTCAAAGACACTGGAATCACACTGAAACGACAGAAGATCCACTCCAGAGTGCTTTTATGACTTAAATGTGATGATATCGATGGGACATTGAAGAATGCAGCTTATTTGACAGCTGACACTGCAATAGTGGTTAAAACGTGTGTTACATGCAAATAACAGCTTAAAAGCCTCTTCCCTGTGTGAAACAGCTATTACAGCCTTTTCCCCACATTAAACTTGTAAAAGCATTGTTTTGCACTTATTTGATGTTTAGACGCCATTCTGTGTTCAAAGACACTGGAATCACACTGAAACGACAGAAGATCCACTCCAGAGTGCTTTTATGACTTAAATGTGATGATATCGATGGGACATTGAAGAATGCAGCTTATTTGACAGCTGACACTGCAATAGTGGTTAAAACGTGTGTTACATGCAAATAACAGCTTAAAAGCCTCTTCCCTGCGTGAAACAGCTATTACAGCCTTTTCCCCACATTAAACTTGTAAAAGCATTGTTTTGCACTTATTTGATGTTAAGACGCCATTTTGTGTTCAAAGACACTGGAATCACACTGAAACGACAGAAGATCCACTCCAGAGTGCTTTTATGACTTAAATGTGATGATATCGATGGGACATTGAAGAATGCAGCTTATTTGACAGCTGACACTGCAATAGTGGTTAAAACGTGTGTTACATGCAAATAACAGCTTAAAAGCCTCTTCCCTGCGTGAAACAGCTATTACAGCCTTTTCCCCACATTAAACTTGTAAAAGCATTGTTTTGCACTTATTTGATGTTTAGACGCCATTTTGTGTTCAAAGACACTGGAATCACACTGAAACGACAGAAGATCCACTCCAGAGTGCTTTTATGACTTAAATGTGATGATATCGATGGGACATTGAAGAATGCAGCTTATTTGACAGCTGACACTGCAATAGTGGTTAAAACGTGTGTTACATGCAAATAACAGCTTAAAAGCCTCTTCCCTGCGTGAAACAGCTATTACAGCCTTTTCCCCACATTAAACTTGTAAAAACATTGTTTTGCACTTATTTGATGTTTAGACGCCATTCTGTGTTCAAAGACACTGGAATCACACTGAAACGACAGAAGATCCACTCCAGAGTGCTTTTATGACTTTAATGTGATGATATCGATGGGACATTGAAGAATGCAGCTTATTTGACAGCTGACACTGCAATAGTGGTTAAAACGTGTGTTACATGCAAATAACAGCTTAAAAGCCTCTTCCCTGCGTGAAACAGCTATTACAGCCTTTTCCCCACATTAAACTTGTAAAAGCATTGTTTTGCACTTATTTGATGTTTAGACGCCATTTTGTGTTCAAAGACACTGGAATCACACTGAAACGACAGATGATCCACTCCAGAGTGCTTTTATGACTTAAATGTGATGATATCGATGGGACATTGAAGAATGCAGCTTATTTGACAACTGACACTGCAATAGTGGTTAAAACGTGTGTTACATGCAAATAACAGCTTAAAAGCCTCTTCCCTGCGTGAAACAGCTATTACAGCCTTTTCCCCACATTAAACTTGTAAAAGCATTGTTTTGCACTTATTTGATGTTTAGACGCCATTTTGTGTTCAAAGACACTGGAATCACACTGAAACGACAGAAGATCCACTCCAGAGTGCTTTTATGACTTAAATGTGATGATATCGATGGGACATTGAAGAATGCAGCTTATTTGACAGCTGACACTGCAATAGTGGTTAAAACGTGTGTTACATGCAAATAACAGCTTAAAAGCCTCTTCCCTGTGTGAAACAGCTATTACAGCCTTTTCCCCACATTAAACTTGTAAAAGCATTGTTTTGCACTTATTTGATGTTTAGACGCCATTCTGTGTTCAAAGACACTGGAATCACACTGAAACGACAGAAGATCCACTCCAGAGTGCTTTTATGACTTAAATGTGATGATATCGATGGGACATTGAAGAATGCAGCTTATTTGACAGCTGACACTGCAATAGTGGTTAAAACGTGTGTTACATGCAAATAACAGCTTAAAAGCCTCTTCCCTGCGTGAAACAGCTATTACAGCCTTTTCCCCACATTAAACTTGTAAAAGCATTGTTTTGCACTTATTTGATGTTAAGACGCCATTTTGTGTTCAAAGACACTGGAATCACACTGAAACGACAGAAGATCCACTCCAGAGTGCTTTTATGACTTAAATGTGATGATATCGATGGGACATTGAAGAATGCAGCTTATTTGACAGCTGACACTGCAATAGTGGTTAAAACGTGTGTTACATGCAAATAACAGCTTAAAAGCCTCTTCCCTGCGTGAAACAGCTATTACAGCCTTTTCCCCACATTAAACTTGTAAAAGCATTGTTTTGCACTTATTTGATGTTTAGACGCCATTTTGTGTTCAAAGACACTGGAATCACACTGAAACGACAGAAGATCCACTCCAGAGTGCTTTTATGACTTAAATGTGATGATATCGATGGGACATTGAAGAATGCAGCTTATTTGACAGCTGACACTGCAATAGTGGTTAAAACGTGTGTTACATGCAAATAACAGCTTAAAAGCCTCTTCCCTGCGTGAAACAGCTATTACAGCCTTTTCCCCACATTAAACTTGTAAAAACATTGTTTTGCACTTATTTGATGTTTAGACGCCATTCTGTGTTCAAAGACACTGGAATCACACTGAAACGACAGAAGATCCACTCCAGAGTGCTTTTATGACTTAAATGTGATGATATCGATGGGACATTGAAGAATGCAGCTTATTTGACAGCTGACACTGCAATAGTGGTTAAAACGTGTGTTACATGCAAATAACAGCTTAAAAGCCTCTTCCCTGCGTGAAACAGCTATTACAGCCTTTTCCCCACATTAAACTTGTAAAAGCATTGTTTTGCACTTATTTGATGTTTAGACGCCATTTTGTGTTCAAAGACACTGGAATCACACTGAAACGACAGATGATCCACTCCAGAGTGCTTTTATGACTTAAATGTGATGATATCGATGGGACATTGAAGAATGCAGCTTATTTGACAACTGACACTGCAATAGTGGTTAAAACGTGTGTTACATGCAAATAACAGCTTAAAAGCCTCTTCCCTGCGTGAAACAGCTATTACAGCCTTTTCCCCACATTAAACTTGTAAAAGCATTGTTTTGCACTTATTTGATGTTTAGACGCCATTTTGTGTTCAAAGACACTGGAATCACACTGAAACGACAGAAGATCCACTCCAGAGTGCTTTTATGACTTAAATGTGATGATATCGATGGGACATTGAAGAATGCAGCTTATTTGACAACTGACACTGCAATAGTGGTTAAAACGTGTGTTACATGCAAATAACAGCTTAAAAGCCTCTTCCCTGCGTGAAACAGCTATTACAGCCTTTTCCCCACATTAAACTTGTAAAAGCATTGTTTTGCACTTATTTGATGTTTAGACGCCATTTTGTGTTCAAAGACACTGGAATCACACTGAAACGACAGAAGATCCACTCCAGAGTGCTTTTATGACTTAAATGTGATGATATCGATGGGACATTGAAGAATGCAGCTTATTTGACAACTGACACTGCAATAGTGGTTAAAACGTGTGTTACATGCAAATAACAGCTTAAAAGCCTCTTCCCTGCGTGAAACAGCTATTACAGCCTTTTCCCCACATTAAACTTGTAAAAGCATTGTTTTGCACTTATTTGATGTTTAGACGCCATTCTGTGTTCAAAGACACTGGAATCACACTGAAACGACAGAAGATCCACTCCAGAGTGCTTTTATGACTTAAATGTGATGATATCGATGGGACATTGAAGAAAGCAGCTTATTTGACAACTGACACTGCAATAGTGGTTAAAACGTGTGTTACATGCAAATAACAGCTTAAAAGCCTCTTCCCTGCGTGAAACAGCTATTACAGCCTTTTCCCCACATTAAACTTGTAAAAGCATTGTTTTGCACTTATTTGATGTTTAGACGCCATTCTGTGTTCAAAGACACTGGAATCACACTGAAACGACAGATGATCCACTCCAGAGTGCTTTTATGACTTAAATGTGATGATATCGATGGGACATTGAAGAATGCAGCTTATTTGACAACTGACACTGCAATAGTGGTTAAAACGTGTGTTACATGCAAATAACAGCTTAAAAGCCTCTTCCCTGCGTGAAACAGCTATTACAGCCTTTTCCCCACATTAAACTTGTAAAAGCATTGTTTTGCACTTATTTGATGTTTAGACGCCATTTTGTGTTCAAAGACACTGGAATCACACTGAAACGACAGATGATCCACTCCAGAGTGCTTTTATGACTTAAATGTGATGATATCGATGGGACATTGAAGAATGCAGCTTATTTGACAACTGACACTGCAATAGTGGTTAAAACGTGTGTTACATGCAAATAACAGCTTAAAAGCCTCTTCCCTGCGTGAAACAGCTATTACAGCCTTTTCCCCACATTAAACTTGTAAAAGCATTGTTTTGCACTTATTTGATGTTTAGACGCCATTCTGTGTTCAAAGACACTGGAATCACACTGAAACGACAGATGATCCACTCCAGAGTGCTTTTATGACTTAAATGTGATGATATCGATGGGACATTGAAGAATGCAGCTTATTTGACAACTGACACTGCAATAGTGGTTAAAACGTGTGTTACATGCAAATAACAGCTTAAAAGCCTCTTCCCTGCGTGAAACAGCTATTACAGCCTTTTCCCCACATTAAACTTGTAAAAGCATTGTTTTGCACTTATTTGATGTTTAGACGCCATTTTGTGTTCAAAGACACTGGAATCACACTGAAACGACAGATGATCCACTCCAGAGTGCTTTTATGACTTAAATGTGATGATATCGATGGGACATTGAAGAATGCAGCTTATTTGACAACTGACACTGCAATAGTGGTTAAAACGTGTGTTACATGCAAATAACAGCTTAAAAGCCTCTTCCCTGCGTGAAACAGCTATTACAGCCTTTTCCCCACATTAAACTTGTAAAAGCATTGTTTTGCACTTATTTGATGTTTAGACGCCATTTTGTGTTCAAAGACACTGGAATCACACTGAAACGACAGATGATCCACTCCAGAGTGCTTTTATGACTTAAATGTGATGATATCGATGGGACATTGAAGAATGCAGCTTATTTGACAACTGACACTGCAATAGTGGTTAAAACGTGTGTTACATGCAAATAACAGCTTAAAAGCCTCTTCCCTGCGTGAAACAGCTATTACAGCCTTTTCCCCACATTAAACTTGTAAAAGCATTGTTTTGCACTTATTTGATGTTTAGACGCCATTTTGTGTTCAAAGACACTGGAATCACACTGAAACGACAGAAGATCCACTCCAGAGTGCTTTTATGACTTAAATGTGATGATATCGATGGGACATTGAAGAATGCAGCTTATTTGACAACTGACACTGCAATAGTGGTTAAAACGTGTGTTACATGCAAATAACAGCTTAAAAGCCTCTTCCCTGCGTGAAACAGCTATTACAGCCTTTTCCCCACATTAAACTTGTAAAAGCATTGTTTTGCACTTATTTGCAACAAGTCCTCCAACTCATACGACCACAGTTGTCGTTGGTCCATGCACTCGAATACGACCCACTGGAGCGTTTTACCACCCCCCTGGAGCGTTTCCAAAAAGCGCCCCCTGTCGATGACATGGGAACAGATACTTTTACAGAACAGAACAGAATACAGCTAATTTATTTGGTAGCCGCCCTTGATGAGCTAGCCAAGGTAAGTAGTCAGTAAATATTAATAAATTCATTTTATAACTATAGAACATGTTGTCAGTGCGACTAGTCCTTGCGGGTTGTCATTGTCATTGCGTTTTAGTGATGTTTCAACTTAAATTAGTATGTAATTTATTAATGTTGTTTACCGGCTAAGGCCGGCTAATGGTTAGCACGGACACAGTAGCTGTCATGAAACTACACAAATGTGTGCAAAACTATAAATGTTTGCGTTAATCCCTCCTATTAGACGAAATATTTTTCGACAAATGTTTTATAAACGACGGTGCGTGTGACGGTAAGGAACGAGGAGTAGATCGATTTTCTGCCACAATATTATCACATTGACGACCATGTTATTTACTTTACAAACGTCTGTAGTTATTATCATGTTTAAATGGACACTCTATTATTATTTTATTTATTTTGGCGATGATTCTGTGAAGCTGGAGCAACAACTAAAAGGTCTACTTGATCGATATATTGATAGCAGTGAACTGTATAGAGGCAGCTAATTATTGTTAACATGAATTTAAAACGGCACGATGCCTGTAAAAAAATCAAGGTGGAAAATTTCAGACCTATGACAGGTAATTAAACAGATATGACTGTCTGCATAATATCAACCTCTGATGATGTCTAGGCATCACGTTTAGTCACAGATGTTAAAAACAAAACAACAACAGTAACGTTAACAAATTATTTTCCATAATCATAATAGCTTAAATCTCATGGGTCACAGAAGTTTTTGCAACATCTGACACCATTCAGCTTCTTGTGACTATGTGTGCATTCTTTTAAGATAAAGGTAGGCTGGCTGTTAGGCTAATGTGTGTCATGTATTGGTTGATTATATGATTATATAATTCTGACATTTGATTTAATATGTCCACTAGAGCTGAGTTTCCTAGAGGGCTACCACAACTTTTAATTTATTGAGTTCATAAAATGAATAGGGAGGACCAGGTCCTTAGTAGTACTAAACTCATTGAAAACCAGCACATTGGGTTGCTGTGTTGACTGGTTTTATAAGGTAAAGAACCGTGATCCCTGTCAATGAAATATATATATTTATTGATGACACACCCTGCAGTGTTCCAATTATTAATTTATGTTTCTTCTCCAGATGCCAACTAAAAAAAAATGTGCAGTGTGTGAGGAGGAAATTGGGGTGGCAAGCAAGACTTGCCACCACTGTGGTGCAAAGCAGCCCCTGAAAGAGAAGCTGCAAAATAAAAAAGAAAAAATTACAGCTGGGTGGAAAGAGCGGCAGAAGAAAAACTGCAGCTTCAATAAAACATATGATTCATCACATTTACTGGTAAGTTTTTTTTCCTTTCAAATGCTTTCAAATGTTTGTTATTCCATGTTAGTTTCATCTACTCCACCCCCTGGTTTATATTTTCTTTTGTGCATTTTATTTTTCAACTAAATCAACATAAAAAGTCAAAATTGAGGAAATGACAGTTCAAGGCAAGAATATTAGGCAGAGTACACTGAACAAGAGAGACACCCTCACACAAAAACAAACACGGGCGTTTGTGCAAAAGAAGCAAAGCAACACTATGTAGGATTCGCGGTAGCCACTGGTACTCTGGTTGAGAGGCGCAACTGTCTGCTACTGTGTCTTTCCCAGAGAAGCACATATGTGAATTCGTTGCTGGTGCCGCCGCCTTTGCTGTGCAGCCCAGCACAGGGCGCTGGTGTGTGGGTGAGAGGAGCAGGGAGACCGGGCTTGAGCTCGGTCTCTGGAGCTCACCACGGTTTCCTACCCGTGCAGGGAAGTTACAGAGTGCAGTTTCAGCCGATGCGACCCCGCTCAGGCTGCAGCGGCTGCACCATTCTTATTAACCATTTTCTACCACTTCATTGAGTTTAGAAACGTTATTTTAAGGTCGAAAAACTACATAGCTGCTTTAAGGCCAGTTCAGACCATAGATTCACGACACAACAACTTGAAACCTTCAACTTTGTGCACCCACTTGCAACTGAATGCCCTTACAAAGCCATGCAACTGTACAGTTCACACTGTGGCACAGAGTTGAGACTAGTTTGTGTGACGTCACATAAAGCGTGTCGTTTCCATACCAATAGTTGCATTAGCCTATAAGGCAAGGCAAGGCAATTTAATTTGTATAGCCCATTTTCACAAACAGTTCTCAAAGGGCCTTAGACCCTCACATCCACTGAGGAAAAACTCCACGAACGGGCAGACGTGTAATAGATGTTGTATACAGACAAGAATAGGTAAAGAATAAAAATTTGCACACCACAGCAGCTCCAGCAGACGAAATATTTATTTTATGCAAAAATGTTTTTCTACGGGAGCTGCTTTGGTGTGCAGTTACAAAGTTTGAGACAGTCTGCATGCTCTACCTGCAATTGAACAGGTTCAATCCGTGAGCCGGCATGAGTCGAGATGCAACAGGGTCATTCACACTGCTGCAATGCCCCTGTGCACCCTTCTTAAACTTGTTGCGTTGCAAATCTTTGGTCAGACTTTAGACTACTACTATCCAGGGACACATAAAAATATTTGCATTGTTATGTCTGCGTGCAGTTCAAAAAGAGCAAGGGAGCTGAATCGCCTGTTGTAACATTGGAGTGAAATGTGAAAAGATTGTAGTTACCCAAATAATGAATAATCACTGTGCAAAAGGCATTTTTAACACAGAGAGAGCTGGGAGGATACAGAGCAAACCAGTGGCTGAAAAATAGCCACTGAAAATATCAGATGCATCATTTTAAGATCACTTTCAGACAAGAAAGTGCAGGAATTGTCTCTGTGTGCAAAGTCACACAGTTAGTACAGTTTAATGTATAATGAAATTGTAACTATGCAATCACAACAAACCATTAGTAATAGTAAAGACTTTGAATAGACAGTACAGTAGTATCTGCATTAACTTGAAACTAATTTAATTGCCCATAAAAACAGTTACTATATTATTACTTTTCATTAATTCAAAGTCAAAGTTCTTAACTACTTAAGGTGTGAGTCACATAAAGTATGTAACTGTATGCATAATTAATTCAATCAATTTGGCACAGTTTAGAGGCAAAAACAGGCCAAAATAGCTATTTTTATTTTAGTGTAATTTTGAGGTCTTCCACATCCATATTTGATGCCAAGCATGTTGTTCTTTGGAGTAGTAGCAGCGCTTTCAGATGTACAGATACATAGAGGCCTGTTATTATTTTTGACTTGCCTTTCACCAAATTTTTATGTATTTCATTTTGCCATTGCTGACATTGCTATTCAGAAACAGTTAATTTGTAGCAGTAGCTACTTCACTCTAACCTTTAATGAATCACAGATCTGTCTAGATAACAATGCATAAAACATCAACTTTTCTGTACTCTATATTTATGTAATCCAATTAATTGTATGATTTTGTGTCTTGTGTCTTCCAGCTCCACAAGTGGGAACTTTTGGAGAGGCACCCCATCCTCTTCCTAGGAAAAAAAAAAGGAAGGGGCTTTGTGTCAGAGTGGCTGTGTCCATGGCACAGTGAGAATGAGATTGTGAAAGCTTCCATCCGAGCCATGGAACGTATTTATGAGAGACTTCTCAATGGTAATGTATATAAATGTGCAATAACCCAAACACATGAAAGTGTTCAGGGAGACACTGATTACATTACTTGTCCACTGCCCCGTCCATTGTTGTTTGTGTTCTTTTAAATGATTAGTTTGATGTTACAATTGTAAACTGAAAGTGTGTGGTCCAAACAGCAGCAACAGAATGGCAGCATAGAATAATGGCATCAATAGTAATAGGAATCAAAAGTTACTTATTGGTGAGAATAAGAATAGCTGATTGACAATATGGTCTTGGAGTAATTTGCTAAATCATGGATTTGGCAACATTTGCTAATCAGAAGGGAGGGAAAAGGAGTTAATGATAACAATAATAATAGTAATACATTTTATTGAAAAGCTCCTTTCAAGCCACTCAAGGACACTTTTCAGAAAAGAACATCAAAAAGCAAAAATCATTAATAAACAACATTTAAAAAGGTTTGCTACCTTACTTAGAGGTTGGAGGTGTGCAGCCATCTAACAGATCACTGTGGCTGTTCCTGTCTGTTGCATTACTCTGCAATGTTTAAACAGATCTACTGTTAAAGGAATGACAAAAAATAGCCATTTTCTGTTTTGTAGAGACTTTTTCTATCTCCTCTCTACTCCCTGACAGTGTCATAGATGTAGGCTGAAGTGTCTGTTCGCTGAGGGCTGAGCTAACCAAGACAAGCACACTAACTGCCATGCAACAATTGAATTGAATTGAAGAATGCAGAACTCTGTCAAGGCCAATTGTCCCTTCCTCTTTGCAAATCTCCAACCACAACCATTATGTATGTCCAGATAAATTCCAAAAATATTCGGACTACAACCATGTTTCCAAAGCAGTAGAGGCACTGTGTAAAATCATGTCAACACAAACAGACTGGGATGATTTTCAAATCATAGAATTGTCATATGTAATGGGAAATATCACTCAGGCAACATATCAGAAGTTGAAACTGAGAAATAATTTCACTGTTTTTGATAATGGTGTGCTCATTTTGAATTTGATGCCAGCAACACATTTCCAAAGAAATTCTGTCTGTGGCAACAGAAGACTTGTAAAGCTGTGAAACAGAAAACAGCTGGTGGAAGATCTCACAATGAATGTGGTAAACTGTCAACAGGTTAGTAACATGATTAGGTATAAAAAGAGCATCCCATACAGGTTTTTGAGAAAAATATACTGCCAAGTAGACAATGTAGGTAGAGACAGGTTACAGGGTAGAGAAGGTCTTGTTTATTAAAATGCAAGAGATTGGTACATGATCCTGTTCCAAACATGTTGCTGTATCAAATTCTAAATGAGCATATCATTTTCAACAAGAATTACTTTTAAGTGTTCATGTTGTAATTGTTGTTGTATTTCTTTTTTGTAATATTCACACAATCAAATGAGGTGACCTCGAATAGTCGACTATTCGACGATCCAGTTCGGAGGTGTGATTCCACTATCAACTCAAATCATCGCAAAATGTGGTTATGAAAAAAATGATTGTACCATTCTGAATAGGGGTGCTCTCACTGCTGCTGAACATCTGATTTTACACAGAATGTCTTTGTTTTCTTATAATATAGGCAAGACTGTTTTGATAGAAACATCACATTGAGTGCTCGAACACTGATACCACCTGTCTCTCTCTCTAGCTCACACCCATCTTTCTCACTCTCTCTCTCTCGCTTGCTCCCACACTCTAAATTCGGGCCTAAAGTTTTATTTACAATAACTAAGGGATGCGTTCTTTGTCTATTGCACAGCACACACACACAAACAAACAATGGCAACAACAAAAAAACAGCGCTGTCCATGGTGCTGTGACACACGACCCCTGAACCGTCTAGACAAGCACTGATACATGTATCATGGCCAAACAACAATGGGACTTTTTATTCGGCATACACACTCGTTAATTCATAGCACAAACTCAAACTTGTCATCCCTACACTGTTTCCAAAAGATTGACAGTGATGTTGTGCACGCAGCCTAATAAGTGGGATCAGGAAAAGGATGGATGGAGAATGACCTGTTATCTTATGCCAACTGAAGAAGTTGTTTATTCAGGTGTTTCGTTTCTTCAGAGCATAAAAAGACGCAAATGAGATCATGAATCTATGAGGAAAAAAACAACATGATTCCACGATTAGTTGACTATGGGCAAATCTGTAGTCGAGGACACCCCTAATCAAATACTTGTTGCATTTTCCTATGCAGCTTAAATCAAATTAAAATGCTTATACCAAAGTCTACATCACAGTTTCCTCTTCCCAACAGTGATAATGTCACCTGTACCAAACACCGCAGCGGGCGAGAGTACAGCAGCAAATTCAAAGGATCCTCCGATGTCCACCTCACAGACTCCTCCTGTCTCCTCCTGTCGTGTTTCTACCCCTCTGACTCCCCCTTTGTCCTCATGTCCTGCGTCCACCTCACAGACTCCTCCTGTCTCCTCCTGTCCTGTTTCAACCCCTCTGACTCCCCCTTTGTCCTCATGTCCTGCGTCCACCTCACAGACTCCTCCTGTCTCCTCCTGTCCTGTTTCAACCCCTCTGACTCCCCCTTTGTCCTCATGTCCTGCGTCCACCTCACAGACTCCTCCTGTCTCCGCCTGTCCTGTTTCCACCTCCCCGACTCCTCTTGTGTCCTCCTGTCCTGTGTCTCCCTCCCCGACTCCTCTTGTGTCCTCCTGTCCTGTGTCTCCCTCCCCAACTCCTCCTGTCTCCTCCTGTCCTGTGTCTCCCTCCCCAACTCCTCCTGTCTCCTCTTGTCAAACCCATCCACAGAAAAACAGAAGAAAGAGAGGGATGAAGCAGATGAGTGGTATGTATGTGTTTGGGGTCATCAGTAGTCTTATTATCACAATATGAATATTTGTCAAACTGTTTCAGTGAGAAGAGTCTCATTCTAGCCTTCTCTCAGCCCATAACTTGCATCATTGTTTGATTGGCCATGATTTCTACAAGGGAACATAACATGCATATAATAGCAAACTATTTAGTGGAAAATAAGGGGTAAACATGAAGTTAAACACAGGTGACTCCTTGATGGGACAGTTCTGCTGATGTCATCCAGCATCATAAGGACTTCAAGTCAAATCTAAATGTATTTATATAGCCCAAAATCAAATCCATAAAATCAATGAAATTTTTCTCAATCCATACAATGACATCCTCTGTCCTTAGACCCTCAATTTCAATTTGGGTAAGGAACAACTACTATGATTTTTGTCAGGAAACCAAATTCTGACATAATTTTCTGCAGTACGTTACACATCTGATGTTAGAAGCATTATGTGTAATGTTATACTGCAAATTGAAAACATGACTGTCATGACCAACAAGTACAGACATGGTGAAAAGATGCCATCTGTAATTCACGGTAATTACTGTGAGATCCCTGTCCCTGTTTAATGAACAACTTACATTAAGTAGGATAAAAGAACAGCAGTTTTGATAGATTTTGAACTCTTTGTCAGAGATGTCTGTTAATAAACCATTGCCATTTTTAAAATTAATTTCAGAATGTCCCATTCATCAAGGCTCAAGCAGTTTCCCCTACAAAAAAATACTGAGGCAAAGAATCAGTGAGGTATGTTTCAAGGCAGATTAGAAACGACTGATAATGAAAATATCTCTGTGGCACCATCAATTTAGATGTTTTGTTATAGCTAAGACATATTACAGGTGGAGGTCTAATGAAGTGCTGCCTCCATTTCCTTTCAACACCTATGTTAAAGAGGAACTAAGCAGGATTTCTCCCGTGGCTACGCTACATTTTTGCCTTAATTAAAAAGCTCAGGAGTAATTGTGATAGTTAACTTCATGACCCATAATCTCTTGTTTAAGACGGTTGAGACTACACAAACACACACACCGTGACATCGTATATGTTATTTTAACGTTATCCACCACTCCATTTTTCGACGGCTTCGTTGTAAACAGATGCACATGGGCGAGAGGAGCGTAACTAAAACAGCGGAAAAGCAAGCGGACGAGCATAGTTCCCCTTTAATTGGTGTTGTGCTGCGAGTGTATCTGGTAAGACAGCGCATGTATGATAAACAATAACAATAAATAATGTATTGTATGGCTCATTATAATGAAATACATACAGTATATCATTCTTGTTGATTTTTGATTTTCCTTTCTGTTTCCCAGCTGTTATTCTGTGACTGCAGATAACCACTCAGACTAGTAGGCTTTAGACAGGGCATCTCCCTACACACAATCATAGAAGGCAAAGTTATCATGACTTCGGTGCTGCAGAAGATATGGGGAATAGGTACACATAGAGACTGCAAGTACATAATGATATTATACGAATTATGTGTGATTGGTAAGATTGGTCGGTGTGGAGAAATAAACTTCAGCGGTGGACAGCCAGACTGCTGCTTGTGTGAGCTGTCCTATTGTGCTTCACTGCAGCTCTTGACTCCTGTGTTTCCCAGGCTAGGGTTATCAGACAGCAGACTGCACAAACAAAAATCAAATCACAACACTCCTCTGTTATTCCCACTACTACAATTACACTTTACTATCTGATTTCACTTAGACATAGGTTTGCATTTACAACAGCAGGTATATTAGCCAATGTGCTTTGACATCATAAAGAACATAAAGGAACATTTGTTCATGCTTACCTTATGTATTTCTTTATATTTTAAGGGCCGTGTGGAGGTGTTGGTGCAGTGGCATCCTTGCTCTGGATGGTATGTATCTTATTCAAAGTTGACTATTGTTTATTTTTGTTTTTTTAAGTATATTTATTTGGCATCTCTGCCCGTAATTGATAGTTAAGTGGAGAGAGTGACAGGAAATGTCTGATGGTGATAGAGCAGCAGAGGATGGACTCATTTATGGCGGTGTAGAGGGTCACCATCATTGCCTTTGGCAGGTTGAGCTTCCTCAGCTGCCTCAGGAAGTACATCCTCTGATGGGCCTTTTTTGTAAGGGACCTGATGTTCAGATCCCACTGGAGGTCCTGGGTGATGATGGTGCACAGGAAACAGAAAGACTCAGTGCAGACTTGGGGAGACACAGGGTGATGGGGGCATGGGCGGGTGCACTCTCCGCACTCTCTCTAAAGTCCAGAACCATCCCCACCATCCTCAGAGCATTGAGCTCCAATTCTTTCTGGCTTAACGCTCTGAAGACAGTTGAGATGGTTACCATTAAAACCTCACTACACTCAATAAGGTTCTTGACATGACAGCAGATTAACTGGGTAGCCCTTGTTACACCAAATAACCAGCAAAACTGCAGTTGGTCTTCAGTGGTATGTAATATTTCATAATCAATCTGGTGTGCTTGACATTGTGACTGTTGAGGTTAGTAAACCACTATAGTGGTTTATTTAAGTTTCATTAGTGCTGTATGTTTGCATCTTGTAGGTGCCTCACAACAAACTACATAGTATGTACATTGTGTCCTACATGCATACTGTGTTACTTAATGGACTATTTTATCTAACCTGGCTACACTAATTTATCATGTCATCTTCAAATATAGGCTGTTGCATACATATAAAGAATGTGGTTCATTTTACCAGATACTCTGATTACAAATGCCTACATATCTGAGGACACAATGTGTCATTGGAAATTGTAGTGTCAGGATAGTACATTTTCCGGTCAAACAATATAACAGTAATAATGAATGAATTAATTTTTTATTTTCGTGTCATGCCACCATTGTGGCCCATCCCATATGGGATTACAAGACACATTTAATGACAAATACAAGAAAAAAAGACTAGACAGTCCTTCCTGTTGGTGTTACCTGCCACACAGGTGTGACACACAGGTGTGACACACACAAATAAACAATTTACGATTACTTTCAGTATTCAACTATATATCGCTCTTCGTCTCATTGCCCAAGCCTTTGTAATACTTGCTATCTAATCTAATGCTGTCTATCTATCTGTCTTACAGTGGGACAAAGTGGAAAAACTCCTGGGAACCAAAAGACAACATTCAAAATTAAAGCTTCAAGCAGCTGTGATCGGCCCTCGCTCACCCATGCAACCGCAGGGGCCTGAGGCTGTTGTTCATCCCCATAGTTTGCCTTTGTGGGAAGATTGGTGGCTGTGTTGAGGTTGCCACTATATCTTAAAACATCTTCATTCAGTTGGTCGTATGTTCCTGTTGTGGGGAAAGAGAGAAAGGCTTTGTATTTGTTCCAAGTAGAACCGCAGAGGTTATAGGACAGAAGGGAACTTTGAAGTGGATCCAGGGAGAATCCACTCCCTCAATGGATTCTCCTCAATTGATGTGTTGCTTTGTTTGCCTAACAAGGAAATTTCACAGGGCATGTGGAAAATAACATCAGATCTTTTCATACCTTTTCCCCAGTTGTCCCACGCTTTTTATGTTCATGAATGTGGTGTCTCACCTCTTCATTAATTTTTAGAATGTCAAATTATATTAGTAGACATATTTTCCCTGTCCTATTGATGTATGTGAATCCATTTAATCAATTTTATTTTTTCTCTTTCCACGGCTCTGTATTTTATACTACAGATGGTGTGTAAACTAACTGTGACGTGTAAAACCTGTATGTGTTTTGAATGGGATGTCTTGGGAAGAAAGCTTCATTGAAACACACAAATAAACCTGGATGAACCTGAGTCCTGGATGTCTTATGCTGAAGGAGTGTATTTACTTGATCAAGGGGAACAGAAGAGTCGTCAACACAACATAAGTGCGTGAAGCCACCTTAATTCTAAGGGTCAAACGGTAAAGCTCAGATTCTTATACTAGAAAGGTGGACCGAGACAGCAAAGGGGAGATGTGTCAACATCCAATTGGCTATAGTGCATAAACATGAAGATAATAATTCACACCAGCTAGTGTTGCCCAGTGACGGTGAGCATTATCATCTAACTCTACAGCTGTGTCTGCAACCGGCCAGAGAAAGTAGGGCAGATAACTTACCCCAGCAGTAATCTAACAGAAAGTCCTCTAATTCATAGCTCTCCACGATAACACAAAGGGGTTGAACATTAACTACACAAACTATCTATAGGGAAGTGAAATTATTCTCTATCAGACATCATAACAATGGGGTCTGATTTAGGCCTACTCAAAATCCACTGACAAATAGCTGTTGTGATTTTAGTTTTCACATTATGTTTGGTTCAAGATGTCTGGTGGTGAGGGCAGAAAGTAAATGGAAGGCAGTGGAGGTGGTAGAGTCACGTCTCAGGCAAAAGGCTCTAGTGGGGTTCAAGGTTCAAGCAGGCCTGGAGGAAGACAGAGTGAGAAGGGCAGTGGGACTCAGGCAGCAGGTAGCATGGACAAGGTGGGAGAGCATGTTGCAGTGCAAAGACACCTGGTCAAACATCATGCAGGTAGACTTCCATCACATCCGGTTCCTTGTGCATGCAGTCTACGATGTCCTCCCAAACTCAGCAAACCTCCTGGGGGAAGAGTGAGACACCCTCCTTCCCTCTTTGCTCCGGAAGAGCTCCTTAGAACACCTCCTCAGCAGGGTGTCAGATACAATATAAATTACTAATTCAGTTGTAAATCTGTCAGATATGATTATCTTACATGTTTTTTCTTATTTAAAAAAAAATAAGAAAGAAAATCCTTATTTCATGGGCTGAGCCCTCAAAAGGCTCTCTGAATCTAAGCCCAGGCACAGCTGTGTCCATGAAATGTGAAAATCCATACTTTGTCGTAGGACTACAATAAAGACATAATTGGAAAGGTCTCCACCTGGGGAATAAAATATGTGTGTTTGGGGGTCATAAATGGCTCCTTCTTTGAACTACTGACCTTTGAACCCTGACTTCTGAGAATTTTTGAAGGGTTGTAATTCAGCACCAAAAGGGGCTACAGAAATGGGACAAAGTGTTCTAGAAAGCTTATGAACTCAGCTGTGTGACTATACATAGTGGATATAGTCAGAAAGTGGACGTGCTGCCCGAAATGGGAAACATATATTTTCACCCACTTTTATTATATACACTTATATTCTGTTCACAAAAATGTTTTTTCCACTCCCCTAAAACCCCCGTCATGCATTTATTTTATTATTTATAATCACCTATTCCAGGAAATCAATAATCGTTGTAGAAACTACAAATCCCGTGAGCTGCGACGTGTGGCTTGATACAAAGTCACGTGATATTTGTAGTTTTTTCCGGTTTTCAAACGTATGTAAAAATAGGGTTGTAAAAAGACATATATACTGATGATATTGAATATCTAGTAAAGCCGAACTAGCGATGACAGTGCCTTAAGTTGATATATGTTAAGAAAAAGGTAAATAGTGTTCATTTAGGATGTGTTTAGAACCGCGCAATGCAGATTTACGCCAAATAGCAATGGAGGCTGGTTCTTCCGCTGTATAAACAGAAGATCTGGGGTTAGGATTGCTTTATATACTGAATACATTAAATATTTACTTAAGCCGAACTTGTAATGGCAGTGATTATAGTTGCGTTAAGTTAAGAAATGACACACAACACTGCATTTGCGTCATTTATTTGAAAATATGTAAGGCTAGCTTTGCTGCAGCTTGGTTGACCGAAACCGAACGCAGCCAATCTACGGGGGACAGCTCATAACAGGAATCGAATGAGTCCAACTACGTCACTAGGCTTTCTGCCGATCTCATAAGACTTCTTTTAATAATACAGCTCAAAATGCACGTGTGCAACAGGTTTAACGAATGCATTGAATAATATGGCATTAGAAGCATTCACTTTGAGGATGTGAGATATAATAATAATATCCATCCATCCATCCACCCAAACTTCCTCTGGCGCTTCCGGGAGGATCCCAAGGCGAACCGAGTGACGTCACTCCAGCGTGTCCTGGGTCTTCCCCGGGGTCTCTCCCGGCGGGGATTATTATTATTATTATTATTATTATTATTATTATTATTATTATTATTATTATTATTATTATCATCATCATCATCATCATCATCATCATCATCATTAATAATTTAATAAAAGTATTATTATTATTATTATTATTATCATCATCATTATCATATCATTATTATCATCATCAATAACAATAATACAACAACCACAATAATAAAAACATACACTTTATTCTATCATCTGTCATTACCACAAGTGGAATTAAGACACAACAAACAGTAGCAGTGGGTTAGCCTTTCTTTTTTTTTATGAAGCTGAAATCTTGATGACATGGTTTATGTTTACATAGTGTAGATGAACAATGCATGTCAGCAGAACCCCACCCCCCAACTATTCTCAGATCTCCAGACACAGATATTGATGAAGTAAAATACATTCACTTGCAACCATTTTGAGGTACTTCCATGAAACCTGTACTTTCACTTCCCCAACATTGACAAATTTGTACATTTCACTATACTAAAACTGGAATTCAATATTAATCCAAACCATTACTAATTGTTTCAGCTGACATTAGTGGATGCAGTGATGAACTGTCATGACAGGCAATGGCTTTATGCAGTGATGTCTCCTACAGAATCCTGTCTGTTTTGATCCAGTGTCATCTGTCTACAATTCTTCTTCTGAACTGCTATTGTCCTGTACACTCTCCTCTCCCTCTTTTTCTTCCCCCTCTTCTTCTCCCTCTTCTTCTGCGTCCTCTTTTTCTTCCTCAAATAGACTGAAAGAGGAGCTTGCATCCACAAGGGCATAGGTGCTGGTGACACTGCTCAGTTTCTCATGAAGAAGGTGCCGCTTGTGAAGAAGACAGCAGTGTAGTCCTCTGTATCCCTCTTCAGTCATATCTGGGGATGACACTAAAATGAAAAGAAAATTTTCAATCAATAAAGTCTCGATCATGCATTTTGAACATGTTACTGGATTTGTGACAAAAAAAGGGTGATTAGATTTGATGAAACTGCAATAATTACATGACACTAGTGTGATAGTGTCATTACATGTCACTACATGCCATTTTACTGCTCAGTGGCACTGATTTATCATTACATAGTATTGCGTCATTGGCAGAGATGTTCACGAGTCTTTTTGGGAAGTCCAATCAAGCCTCAAGTCTCTACAACCAGAAAAGACAGAAGGGTCATTAAAAAATAAAAGTCTCCTATCATCTGCTGCTATCCGATCTGCTAAGAATACTGCACAGCTATATACAAGAAATTCAAAGCATTTACTGTATTATTATCATCATCACCCCTTTATCTATTGGCATACAGTATAGATTAGTTGTTTAGCATATGATCACTTTAAACAGGCTATTGCAAAGTAGTAAGTATAACAATATATGCAAAGTAAATATAACGAAAACACACAATGCTCTGGGGGGGGAAAAAAACAACAACAAAAAAAACCCCAGCCGGTTCACCTACCACACCTGTCACTGACCGAGCGGTCACTCTGCTGTTCCTCTCTCTATAGCCTGTGTTTGGCTGTACTTTGTATAAAAGGAGTTCAATATATGAAGATCTAACCTCCATCTGAATACAGATCATGTGGCGCTGCTCAGCTGTAGCAGTGTGTTTTATAATGGCAAAAATCGGCACAAGCCAAGAAAATAATGATTGTTCACGAGTCCAAAAACACAAGTCCAAATCAAGTCTGAAGTCACTGTGTGTGCGCGACTTAAGTTCAACTCGAACTCGGTCAGAAAGGATTTAGAAAGATGTCAAAGTCACTTAGAATGCATCCTCCTTTTAGTAAGGGGAGATTGTGTGGAACCTACCGTGGTTCTTGATGTCCTGGTCAACCTGGCAAAGGAGGTTATCAAGTTTGTCCAAAGCCTTTCTCAAATATTGCCAATGCTGGGTCATCTCTTTCACAATGATAAGCCTCTCCTCTTCCATTCGCCTAACCAGCATGACCTGGTCAAACAGTCGCCTCTTCAAGCGTAGACTCACCACTGTTTTGGAAAAGAGAACAGATATGAAACCATCAAAGCATTTTACTACGTACAACTGTTCAGTCAGACAACTCTTGAATGAGAACAAATCATTTATTGAGCGCAAGCATGGCAAGCTGAAGCACAGCATAGGTATCCTTGAGCATGGCTGCAGCAGGTTTGGTATCAGGCTCTGTCCCAGTTATTCGTTCCCTGAATGATCTGCTTTGGCAGACATTACAGGCAATCAAGCAGATCCCCGCAGGGGATCATAGAGACAGAGCCCACAGGTGGATGCCGGGCAGGAGGTGGGTTTGCAAAACCTCATGGGCGGCAGCGAGATGTAAGCAGTAGCAGCAGAGCAGCGGCAGCATAGCCAGGGATGAGCAGGTGAGCTGGGGGGTTTAAATAACCCGCTTCTATTTGGGTGAGGAGAGCAGGTGACTGATCAGCTGATCAGGATGGGCGCAGCTTTACTCGTCTGCCTGAACTAGCTTCGCATTATTTGAATTCTATGAATTTCAAAATCACAAAAAACACTTGCTTACCATCTCCTTGCGCATCCCAAGGCAGAATGACATTGTCAGAGAGGCTGCACACTGCTTCAATGTCAATTTTTGGCTCAAATGCAGGTTCAGCATTGTAGTGAATGATTGTCTCTTTCAGTTTTTTCTTGACCTCAGCTAGTCTCCTCCTTTTTCGCTGCCTTGTTTTGTTGCTGTCTGTTTGATCAAAAGAAATATTAGGAAAAGACCAAAAAAGCATAAGCGGTTGAGTGATGTAATACTACATACCATTTTGTCGATAGAGATCATTTTTCTTCTTTCTTATGGAATAAATCATGTCCTCTATCTCCCTCTGGAGCTCGTCCTGGCTACTGTCAGCACTACATGTAGGTCTCTCTTGAAAAATAGAAACAAGGCAAGATGTAAAATGTCATGTAGTCAAATATCACAAGACCCATCATACTGACACACTACCACCAACCACATTACACACCAGAGGCCGCCCACTGCTTCACATCCTCCACCCACTGCTCTGTGTCCTCCAGAGATATGTTCAGCTCCTGTTGGAGATGTTGGCAGTTGGCTGCTTCCACATCTGCTCTCTGTGTGGCCTATTTTGAAGGTTTGAAAAAAAGAGATGAATACAAGAGCCCAAGGTGTAATCTCTCAACATAAAGCTGTTAACAATTAATTGACAATAAATCAAATTAATAAACAACCATTACTTACAAACAATATTTTATTCCTACATGGTCATTGGCGATCTACCCACTGCCTCCATTATTATTTTTGGTTAGATATATTAGGGCTGTTAGATTTTGCCCAAAAATAAAATCTCGATTTTCTTCTCTCAAAAGACGATTTTTTGGGGAAATGACAAACTATTTTATGTGTGCTCAGTGCTGTGTCTTTTGATATGACGACCCCGCCCACCCAAGCTGAAGAACTCAACTGTAATGGGAAAAGACCTAAACCGAGTCGAGCAGAACAGAGCTGTAACTGTGTCGTGGAATAGGGCCACTAGTCTTTGTGGCAACAAAGTCCTCACTGCACCTTAGCAAACGTTGACATGTTTGTTTGGGGGGAGCGTGATGGGCGGAAGGAGGCGGAAGTTACTACGGTACCCCAGCGCACCCCAGATAGATGAATGGGGGCTGTACTGTATACCCTAGTTAGATTTAAAAAATATTTTTTTCGAGTTCACATTTTTAACATGGTCCTAACTAAATAATTGTGATTATGATTTAAAATCAATCAATCAAACAGGCCTATTAGATATATTACAACACATGACAAGCACCAGGAAAAAAGGGAAAGAGAGGAAGATTGAAATGCAACAAAGAGCCACAGGTGGGAATCAGACCAAGGGCTGTTGCTGAGGATTCAGCCTCAGTACTTGGGTTTCACACTCTGCATAAATGGTGCCCTATTTCAACATACAACATAGACCCACAGACTTCTTACTTTGACAAATCTCTTGGCCAGTGTCTTGTGGAGACTCTCATGTTTCCGATTGTTCCATGCCATGGCAAGGACCGTAATCATGTCAGCTCTGCATGCAAAAAACAAACAAACAAAAAACCTCGCAGAAATTATGCAAATGTAAAATTAAAATACATTATCATTTGATGCTATTTCCAAGCATATATTTTGCTTTTACCAACCTGACTTAGTCATATATTTAGTGGTGAGAGCTGCTCTTGACAGGAAGCTGTTTACTTGTTCGACTTCCTCACCAATTGTGTTTCCTGCGCCCTCCTGGTTTCTCCCCCCCCACTTCACCTATTCCAAAAACAGACAGTAAGATTAAGACATTTGTATTAGAGTCATGCTTTAACATCCAACCTATTTGGTTAAGTTCCTAGTATGTTTGCTTGGTTAATGTGGTTCATTGGAGATGCCAACTGAGCTCTAGTACAGATTAAAAGACCCACATTGAGACGAGATGGTTATCTTGGTCTTATACCAAATGGACTCTGACTCCAGACTTCAAGAACATGTAAGCATGTTAGTGCTATTGTACATGCTTAATATTTCTTTTGCTCAGTCATCTGGGGGCAGCATGCCCTCCTTTACAAAGTGTAAAACAGTGTAGGATTTTCAAGATGTTTCCTCAAAGTACATTGAGCATTATGATGCTATACTGTTCAGATAATCATCATGGTTATGAGCAAATGACAACTGTGCTTTTGACATAGGTTAGCAATGTCTCTGTCAGAGATGTATACACTAGTCGTGAAGACAAGGCCTTGTTCCTGTGTTTACTTTCTTGCTCCTGAACAGAACAGCACTTTAAAAGCACGTAGTGTATAGCTCTGGTCCTACAGGAAACTTAATAAATGCATAACACAACTACATATAATAATCAAAATTATGGATGTGAACTAACATATCTGAGCTTGAAAAGATAAAAATAAAACTACAGTATATTTCTAGTGGAAGAGAAGAGGTAAGAGACTTAAAATCAATGTTGTGATACAAACATTTAACTTGCCACTGTACCTCACATTTGCCAGTGTGAGCCTTGGCATGCATTACTGAGAGAAATGGCTTCATGTCTACAAGAGGCTGGAGCTCTGGCAACTTCTCTGCCATTTTCTTCAGGTATGGCCAATATCTGTAATAGAAAAAACACCACAGCATTTGAGGTTCATAATGGTAAGGACACAAAGCAGGACTTGGAGTGAAAAGGTTGGTATTGGTAGTGTTTTCAACTTGAGTCTGTGTGTTCATACGTCTGATGAAAGATTTTTTTCACCACAAAATGAGTGTGGTCTGACCAGTGTAACAGAGCTCTGATAACCCATGCAATAAGAACTCAGTAGTAATGGCCACACCTGCGGAAAATATAGAGTTATGATGAGGCAACGGTTGTGACTACCTGCAAGTGATGTCCATACAAAAGAACGTCGCGTTTGCCTTTTCAGACAATTCTTTCTGCAAGAACAGTGGATATGCATATATTTCCCCACGGTAGTGGTTCAGGCCTTGCAGCAACGTCCCATGGCGGCACACAGCGATTTCGAGCCCCTCCTCATCCACCTTTGCTCGTGATTTTTGGGATGTTTCTCTGGCTGCTGTGAATGTTGCCGGCCCACAAACATCATGACCAGTGCTCTGAAATTAGAAAATTAGATACAATGTGTAAAACGTAATACTGGGACAAAAAGTAAAGAAGAAATAGATGGTTAAAAACATCCTTACAACTGTCATCAGGCTCCGGATTTTGTCAACAAAGGCTGACACTTTAACATCCTCTGCAATAAAGACTCCATCAAAGAGGGATGGTTCATCTGTCCTGGTACATTAGAAAAAAAAGTGTTTGACAACATAATCACACATCCACAAACATTATTAAATATTGTCTCTAGAATTTGTGAAAATGCCTATCACATAAAGAGTTAAATGTATTGGCAGTGAGGTCCAGTATAGTCAATAGATCAATTACTAAAATGAGAAAGTGATTCTACTAACCCTTTTGACTTCTTGTAACGATAATGTTTCCTGTTACCATCTGCTGATATGGCCAGCATGTCTGGTGTGCATGCTGGACATACAAATGGCTCCACCTGGCACAGATCATCTTTCTTAAAATTGCAGAATGCAAATTCCTGAAAGGCTCGGTGGAAGGAATCACCACAAATACTACCCATCTGGAGAGAAGGATGGTAGTATTCTGGTTAATACAAGACTTTGATATTTGGAATGTAAAAAAAAACTTGGAAAGAAAAACAGACGCACAGACATCGGAGCAACAGCACAGACGATAACATAGTCAGTGTAGAACAATAAGATTCAAGGATCAAGGGCACACTGCAGATCTGTGCGGTTTGAATCCCGCACCAAGCGGCCCTATCCTGTGTGTCATTCCCCCCTCTCTGCCTCCCATTTCTTGTCTCTCTCTCTCTCTCTCAACTATCCTGTACATTAAGGCAAAAAGCCCCCCAAAAAATACTTTAAAAAAAATAAATAAAAATTATTCATAAACAGAGGTCTTACCCGTCCTGTGCTTTGGGCTCTATGCTCAAGCATTCTCAGGAATGCCTGTTGGGACAATGCTGGGCTCGCCAACTTCATCTCTTCAAATGATGTGAAGACATCAAACTTAAAAAGGAGTTGGCAGCTGGTTGTTGCTGGCCAGTATCGGCATCCAAGCAGGTCATTTAACCCTGGGGTCCACTTGTAGTTGCAAACTTGGCAACACACAACCGGCAGGCACAAGTTGTATGGGCCTGAAAACAAAATTATATTTACTATTTGACCAGTATCTGTACAACACAGGACAAAAGGATAATAGTAAGATATGTAGAGGATGTGACGACGCACCATTGATAGTCACCAACACAGTGTGTTTGCCAGGGACAATGGTGAAGTCTGTGCCACAGGTGCAGACTTGCAGTGGTGGAGGAATTGGAAGCACGCAAACTGCAGTAAGGAAAATGACCAGATTTAATAATTATAATGTCTGTATTAGTCAAATATAGTCAAAACAGCCAAATGAAAAAGCAAAAAAACAGTTACAGCAAACTTTAGATGTGGCTTATTATCTTATCTACTAAAATGTTTTAACATACCTTGTTCAGCAAGTTGATGTTGCCCACTTTGGTCCATCACCACTGAGGATGTGGGAGGAATAGGTTTGAAAAAACCATAAATCATGGCTTCTCTGTCATGTAAAACATGTTTTTTGTGGACCTTGAAATCACAAGCAGGACAGAGAAACTGAGTTCCTGAGGGAACACAGTCCAGGCAACGGACCACAGCGTCTGCAGTTTTACATTGCTGACAGTAGTGCTGTTCAACAGTCTCTGCAGCCAATCTGCAGTTCAAGAGCTCTGGCATTGCAGCTCTGAACCTTTTTTGTGCATTCAACTGTCTTTGGGCCCATGCAGACGTGGTGGGTGTTTCTTCCACTTCAGTTGAGGCAGGGACAGTGATGGAGGACAACAGGTCTCTCAACATCTGAATACGTTGGTCTAAATGAACAAAACATACATGATGTGTTTCAATAAAATAAAATAGTGATTTTCTGCATTGCTTTGTCACTGCATATGCATCAGACATATGGGCACTACAGTATACTACAGTAGTAGTAGTAATACAATATTCTGATGACTATATTTTACATTTTAAAACTGAAAGAGTAATGTTGACTATGTAAGATGTCATAATTCAATATGCATACCAAGATTTGGGACCTCTTGAGGAATTTCATCCACGTGTTGTTCCTCAACTCTTGGGAGCTCCCGAGAGCTGGAAGGTTTAACTGTAAACACAAAATGTAATGTGCAATGTAAGAACTCTAACTGCTGACCAACAGCATTAAAAACTGTGAATAACAGCATAACTATGTTATACTTTACTCACCTGAGCGAGATCGATTCTTCCTCACACGTTGCGGTATGATATTACCATCTCGGTCCCACCTCCTCCAGGTAACATTGGAGCCTTCAGCCTTCTTTCGCTTCCTTGTCTTTGGGGGCTAAAAGTTTAAAAAACTGTGTTAATATATTTGCCTTTATTGCGGCACACACCCCCATACACTCTCACATGTTCAGCCCTAACCCACGTGCGCGCACACACATGCTGTGTCTCAAATCAAATACGTTTTGAGTGCACCATCTGGGTTCTTACAGTACACAGCATTTTGACCTACTTGAGAATTGAGATGCACTGCAGACTCAAAAAAAAAAAAAACTTACTTTGATTAAGGAAGTATTCGAATTGAGACACAGCAACACACTCAGGTGTCTCTTATAATAAAAGAGAAACAACGTAGAAAATTTTTACCATTACTGCTTTTGCTGCCAACTCATCCGCCCAGCGTTTCCCCTCCTCCAACGCCTCTTTCAATGCCTCCATGACAAGGGAGGGAGGGGGAGGGAGGAAGGAAGGAAGGAAGGAAGGAAGGAAGGAAGGAAGGAAGGAAGGAAGGAAGGACGGAAGTCAAAGTAAAGACAGAGAGGGTTAAACAACGAGAGACAAAGGAAAAGTAAGAAGAAATTAGTGATGGAAAAGGGATGAGATATTAGTTCTTAAAAGAACTGTTGGTTATTAGTTCTTAAAAGAACTGTTGGTTTTAAATTGCTGCAATCAATGACAGGTGATGGTGGAATGATGTTCAAAGACCTGCAAGCAAACAAACAGACCAAAAGGACCTGGGATTAAATCATTTTCTTAAATATTTAGTTACATAACAAGTAAGTTATGATAATGTTCAAAATGAATTAGCTGTGTCTTCTTCAATATCACATCTCTGACAATAGGCTACACTAATCAAAACTACCAAGACTGTGTATCACTAGGCTAGGAGTGTTTACAGGCTGGTCCCTGATCATTTGTGTGTCCTTTTTTGTTTATTTACCATGCATTATGATAGTAGCCTACTTTTGGCTTCTGAAACCAGCATAACCAATTATGAAAGTCTCTGCAGTAACGTGCATCATAAGAATTAGATTTCAGATGCAGAATGCCATGTTGTCCTAGAGCTCATAAGCTAACTTACTGAAGCTAACAGCCGCACCTTTCAGGTAAAATCGCATACTTTCAGAGGCATGAGTGACTAACTAAAGCGTAACTAAGTGTAAACTAAACTAAGGTACATATTAATTGCCGATAAACGTGGCTGTTTGTTAAAAAGGAAGATAATAAACAAATAAAATCATACACAGAGTAAGTGACCTACCAGAGCCACGACGTTCAGCGATATGGCAGGAACACGCCCACTCGGTGCATCGTATTTTCATTGGTCATTAAGGTCAAAGGTTAACGTTAAATAATGGTAAAGTTAGCTAGAAGTAGAGGTTTTCATATCCTGTCTTCAAAACAAAAGCATTGTCACATTGTCACTGTTGCTGAGCTTTTATTTTATAAACAACCGAAAATAGTTTTACTTCGAACCATCGCTAGCTTGCGAGTTGTATAGCAACGTCGGAAGCAAATTTTTAAATAGGCTATATTTGGACAAATTGACCACATATCTGGCATCTACGTTGTTACTTTCTCGCTTGAAATGTTTTTAAATCTTAATAAAGTGACATATTAACGGCCGTAAAAAGAAAAGTGGAGTCAACCTCGACCGGAGGCGTGGATTGTGTGGGCTGCAGTTGCCGCTAGAGGTCGCTGGCTGGCTGCTAAACGTAACACTGAGTCGTAATTCATGTGCCTGCCATACGACAACTGTGGTCGTTTGGCAAAGGAGGACAGTCTGCTTATTTGATGTTTAGACGCCATTTTGTGTTCAAAGACACTGGAATCACACTGAAACGACAGAAGATCCACTCCAGAGTGCTTTTATGACTTAAATGTGATGATATCGATGGGACATTGAAGAATGCAGCTTATTTGACAACTGACACTGCAATAGTGGTTAAAACGTGTGTTACATGCAAATAACAGCTTAAAAGCCTCTTCCCTGCGTGAAACAGCTATTACAGCCTTTTCCCCACATTAAACTTGTAAAAGCATTGTTTTGCACTTATTTGATGTTTAGACGCCATTCTGTGTTCAAAGACACTGGAATCACACTGAAACGACAGAAGATCCACTCCAGAGTGCTTTTATGACTTAAATGTGATGATATCGATGGGACATTGAAGAATGCAGCTTATTTGACAGCTGACACTGCAATAGTGGTTAAAACGTGTGTTACATGCAAATAACAGCTTAAAAGCCTCTTCCCTGCGTGAAACAGCTATTACAGCCTTTTCCCCACATTAAACTTGTAAAAGCATTGTTTTGCACTTATTTGATGTTAAGACGCCATTTTGTGTTCAAAGACACTGGAATCACACTGAAACGACAGAAGATCCACTCCAGAGTGCTTTTATGACTTAAATGTGATGATATCGATGGGACATTGAAGAATGCAGCTTATTTGACAGCTGACACTGCAATAGTGGTTAAAACGTGTGTTACATGCAAATAACAGCTTAAAAGCCTCTTCCCTGCGTGAAACAGCTATTACAGCCTTTTCCCCACATTAAACTTGTAAAAGCATTGTTTTGCACTTATTTGATGTTTAGACGCCATTTTGTGTTCAAAGACACTGGAATCACACTGAAACGACAGAAGATCCACTCCAGAGTGCTTTTATGACTTAAATGTGATGATATCGATGGGACATTGAAGAATGCAGCTTATTTGACAGCTGACACTGCAATAGTGGTTAAAACGTGTGTTACATGCAAATAACAGCTTAAAAGCCTCTTCCCTGCGTGAAACAGCTATTACAGCCTTTTCCCCACATTAAACTTGTAAAAGCATTGTTTTGCACTTATTTGATGTTTAGACGCCATTTTGTGTTCAAAGACACTGGAATCACACTGAAACGACAGAAGATCCACTCCAGAGTGCTTTTATGACTTAAATGTGATGATATCGATGGGACATTGAAGAATGCAGCTTATTTGACAGCTGACACTGCAATAGTGGTTAAAACGTGTGTTACATGCAAATAACAGCTTAAAAGCCTCTTCCCTGCGTGAAACAGCTATTACAGCCTTTTCCCCACATTAAACTTGTAAAAGCATTGTTTTGCACTTATTTGATGTTTAGACGCCATTTTGTGTTCAAAGACACTGGAATCACACTGAAACGACAGAAGATCCACTCCAGAGTGCTTTTATGACTTAAATGTGATGATATCGATGGGACATTGAAGAATGCAGCTTATTTGACAACTGACACTGCAATAGTGGTTAAAACGTCTGTTACATGCAAATAACAGCTTAAAAGCCTCTTCCCTGCGTGAAACAGCTATTACAGCCTTTTCCCCACATTAAACTTGTAAAAGCATTGTTTTGCACTTATTTGATGTTTAGACGCCATTCTGTGTTCAAAGACACTGGAATCACACTGAAACGACAGAAGATCCACTCCAGAGTGCTTTTATGACTTAAATGTGATGATATCGATGGGACATTGAAGAAAGCAGCTTATTTGACAACTGACACTGCAATAGTGGTTAAAACGTGTGTTACATGCAAATAACAGCTTAAAAGCCTCTTCCCTGCGTGAAACAGCTATTACAGCCTTTTCCCCACATTAAACTTGTAAAAGCATTGTTTTGCACTTATTTGATGTTTAGACGCCATTTTGTGTTCAAAGACACTGGAATCACACTGAAACGACAGAAGATCCACTCCAGAGTGCTTTTATGACTTAAATGTGATGATATCGATGGGACATTGAAGAATGCAGCTTATTTGACAACTGACACTGCAATAGTGGTTAAAACGTGTGTTACATTCAAATAACAGCTTAAAAGCCTCTTCCCTGCGTGAAACAGCTATTACAGCCTTTTCCCCACATTAAACTTGTAAAAGCATTGTTTTGGACGCCATTCTGTGTTCAAAGACACTGGAATCACACTGAAACGACAGAAGATCCACTCCAGAGTGCTTTTATGACTTAAATGTGATGATATCGATGGGACATTGAAGAATGCAGCGTATTTGACAGCTGACACTGCAATAGTGGTTAAAACGTGTGTTACATGCAAATAACAGCTTAAAAGCCTCTTCCCTGCGTGAAACAGCTATTACAGCCTTTTCCCCACATTAAACTTGTAAAAGCATTGTTTTGCACTTATTTGATGTTTAGACGCCATTTTGTGTTCAAAGACACTGGAATCACACTGAAACGACAGAAGATCCACTCCAGAGTGCTTTTATGACTTAAATGTGATGATATCGATGGGACATTGAAGAATGCAGCTTATTTGACAACTGACACTGCAATAGTGGTTAAAACGTGTGTTACATTCAAATAACAGCTTAAAAGCCTCTTCCCTGCGTGAAACAGCTATTACAGCCTTTTCCCCACATTA
This sequence comes from Eutrigla gurnardus, assembly GCF_963514095.1. Lineage (NCBI taxonomy): Eukaryota > Metazoa > Chordata > Actinopteri > Perciformes > Triglidae > Eutrigla > Eutrigla gurnardus. Next base: position 28,225 of record NW_028155311.1, on the reverse strand, counting down.
AACTTGTAAAAGCATTGTTTTGGACGCCATTCTGTGTTCAAAGACACTGGAATCACACTGAAACGACAGAAGATCCACTCCAGAGTGCTTTTATGACTTAAATGTGATGATATCGATGGGACATTGAAGAAAGCAGCTTATTTGACAACTGACACTGCAATAGTGGTTAAAACGTGTGTTACATGCAAATAACAGCTTAAAAGCCTCTTCCCTGCGTGAAACAGCTATTACAGCCTTTTCCCCACATTAAACTTGTAAAAGCATTGTTTTGCACTTATTTGATGTTTAGACGCCATTCTGTGTTCAAAGACACTGGAATCACACTGAAACGACAGATGATCCACTCCAGAGTGCTTTGATGACTTAAATGTGATGATATCGATGGGACATTGAAGAAAGCAGCTTATTAGACAGCTGACACTGCAATAGTGGTTAAAACGTGTGTTACATGCAAATAACAGCTTAAAAGCCTCTTCCCTGCGTGAAACAGCTATTACAGCCTTTTCCCCACATTAAACTTGTAAAAGCATTGTTTTGCACTTATTTGATGTTTAGACGCCATTTTGTGTTCAAAGACACTGGAATCACACTGAAACGACAGAAGATCCACTCCAGAGTGCTTTTATGACTTAAATGTGATGATATCGATGGGACATTGAAGAATGCAGCTTATTTGACAGCTGACACTGCAATAGTGGTTAAAACGTGTGTTACATGCAAATAACAGCTTAAAAGCCTCTTCCCTGCGTGAAACAGCTATTACAGCCTTTTCCCCACATTAAACTTGTAAAAGCATTGTTTTGCACTCATTTGATGTTTAGACGCCATTTTGTGTTCAAAGACACTGGAATCACACTGAAACGACAGAAGATCCACTCCAGAGTGCTTTTATGACTTAAATGTGATGATATCGATGGGACATTGAAGAATGCAGCTTATTTGACAACTGACACTGCAATAGTGGTTAAAACGTGTGTTACATGCAAATAACAGCTTAAAAGCCTCTTCCCTGCGTGAAACAGCTATTACAGCCTTTTCCCCACATTAAACTTGTAAAAGCATTGTTTTGCACTTATTTGATGTTTAGACGCCATTCTGTGTTCAAAGACACTGGAATCACACTGAAACGACAGAAGATCCACTCCAGAGTGCTTTTATGACTTAAATGTGATGATATCGATGGGACATTGAAGAATGCAGCTTATTTGACAACTGACACTGCAATAGTGGATAAAACGTGTGTTACATTCAAATAACAGCTTAAAAGCCTCTTCCCTGCGTGAAACAGCTATTACAGCCTTTTCCCCACATTAAACTTGTAAAAGCATTGTTTTGGACGCCATTCTGTGTTCAAAGACACTGGAATCACACTGAAACGACAGAAGATCCACTCCAGAGTGCTTTTATGACTTAAATGTGATGATATCGATGGGACATTGAAGAATGCAGCGTATTTGACAGCTGACACTGCAATAGTGGTTAAAACGTGTGTTACATGCAAATAACAGCTTAAAAGCCTCTTCCCTGCGTGAAACAGCTATTACAGCCTTTTCCCCACATTAAACTTGTAAAAGCATTGTTTTGCACTTATTTGATGTTTAGACGCCATTTTGTGTTCAAAGACACTGGAATCACACTGAAACGACAGAAGATCCACTCCAGAGTGCTTTTATGACTTAAATGTGATGATATCGATGGGACATTGAAGAAAGCAGCTTATTTGACAACTGACACTGCAATAGTGGTTAAAACGTGTGTTACATGCAAATAACAGCTTAAAAGCCTCTTCCCTGCGTGAAACAGCTATTACAGCCTTTTCCCCACATTAAACTTGTAAAAGCATTGTTTTGCACTTATTTGATGTTTAGACGCCATTCTGTGTTCAAAGACACTGGAATCACACTGAAACGACAGATGATCCACTCCAGAGTGCTTTGATGACTTAAATGTGATGATATCGATGGGACATTGAAGAAAGCAGCTTATTTGACAACTGACACTGCAATAGTGGTTAAAACGTGTGTTACATGCAAATAACAGCTTAAAAGCCTCTTCCCTGCGTGAAACAGCTATTACAGCCTTTTCCCCACATTAAACTTGTAAAAGCATTGTTTTGCACTTATTTGATGTTTAGACGCCATTTTGTGTTCAAAGACACTGGAATCACACTGAAACGACAGAAGATCCACTCCAGAGTGCTTTTATGACTTAAATGTGATGATATCGATGGGACATTGAAGAATGCAGCTTATTTGACAACTGACACTGCAATAGTGGTTAAAACGTGTGTTACATGCAAATAACAGCTTAAAAGCCTCTTCCCTGCGTGAAACAGCTATTACAGCCTTTTCCCCACATTAAACTTGTAAAAGCATTGTTTTGCACTTATTTGATGTTTAGACGCCATTCTGTGTTCAAAGACACTGGAATCACACTGAAACGACAGAAGATCCACTCCAGAGTGCTTTTATGACTTAAATGTGATGATATCGATGGGACATTGAAGAAAGCAGCTTATTTGACAACTGACACTGCAATAGTGGTTAAAACGTGTGTTACATGCAAATAACAGCTTAAAAGCCTCTTCCCTGCGTGAAACAGCTATTACAGCCTTTTCCCCACATTAAACTTGTAAAAGCATTGATTTGCACTTATTTGATGTTTAGACGCCATTTTGTGTTCAAAGACACTGGAATCACACTGAAACGACAGATGATCCACTCCAGAGTGCTTTTATGACTTAAATGTGATGATATCGATGGGACATTGAAGAATGCAGCTTATTTGACAACTGACACTGCAATAGTGGTTAAAACGTGTGTTACATGCAAATAACAGCTTAAAAGCCTCTTCCCTGCGTGAAACAGCTATTACAGCCTTTTCCCCACATTAAACTTGTAAAAGCATTGTTTTGCACTTATTTGATGTTTAGACGCCATTTTGTGTTCAAAGACACTGGAATCACACTGAAACGACAGATGATCCACTCCAGAGTGCTTTTATGACTTAAATGTGATGATATCGATGGGACATTGAAGAATGCAGCTTATTTGACAACTGACACTGCAATAGTGGTTAAAACGTGTGTTACATGCAAATAACAGCTTAAAAGCCTCTTCCCTGCGTGAAACAGCTATTACAGCCTTTTCCCCACATTAAACTTGTAAAAGCATTGTTTTGCACTTATTTGATGTTTAGACGCCATTTTGTGTTCAAAGACACTGGAATCACACTGAAACGACAGAAGATCCACTCCAGAGTGCTTTTATGACTTAAATGTGATGATATCGATGGGACATTGAAGAATGCAGCTTATTTGACAACTGACACTGCAATAGTGGTTAAAACGTGTGTTACATGCAAATAACAGCTTAAAAGCCTCTTCCCTGCGTGAAACAGCTATTACAGCCTTTTCCCCACATTAAACTTGTAAAAGCATTGTTTTGGACGCCATTCTGTGTTCAAAGACACTGGAATCACACTGAAACGACAGATGATCCACTCCAGAGTGCTTTTATGACTTAAATGTGATGATATCAATGGGACATTGAAGAAAGCAGCTTATTTGACAACTGACACTGCAATAGTGGTTAAAACGTGTGTTACATGCAAATAACAGCTTAAAAGCCTCTTCCCTGCGTGAAACAGCTATTACAGCCTTTTCCCCACATTAAACTTGTAAAAGCATTGTTTTGGACTTATTTGATGTTTAGACGCCATTTTGTGTTCAAAGACACTGGAATCACACTGAAACGACAGATGATCCACTCCAGAGTGCTTTTATGACTTAAATGTGATGATATCGATGGGACATTGAAGAATGCAGCTTATTTGACAACTGACACTGCAATAGTGGTTAAAACGTGTGTTACATGCAAATAACAGCTTAAAAGCCTCTTCCCTGCGTGAAACAGCTATTACAGCCTTTTCCCCACATTAAACTTGTAAAAGCATTGTTTTGCACTTATTTGATGTTTAGACGCCATTCTGTGTTCAAAGACACTGGAATCACACTGAAACGACAGAAGATCCACTCCAGAGTGCTTTTATGACTTAAATGTGATGATATCGATGGGACATTGAAGAATGCAGCTTATTTGACAGCAGACACTGCAATAGTGGTTAAAACGTGTGTTACATGCAAATAACAGCTTAAAAGCCTCTTCCCTGCGTGAAACAGCTATTACAGCCTTTTCCCCACATTAAACTTGTAAAAGCATTGTTTTGCACTTATTTGATGTTTAGACGCCATTTTGTGTTCAAAGACACTGGAATCACACTGAAACGACAGAAGATCCACTCCAGAGTGCTTTTATGACTTAAATGTGATGATATCGATGGGACATTGAAGAAAGCAGCTTATTTGACAACTGACACTGCAATAGTGGTTAAAACGTGTGTTACATGCAAATAACAGCTTAAAAGCCTCTTCCCTGCGTGAAACAGCTATTACAGCCTTTTCCCCACATTAAACTTGTAAAAGCATTGTTTTGCACTTATTTGATGTTTAGACGCCATTCTGTGTTCAAAGACACTGGAATCACACTGAAACGACAGAAGATCCACTCCAGAGTGCTTTTATGACTTAAATGTGATGATATCGATGGGAAATTGAAGAATGCAGCTTATTTGACAGCTGACACTGCAATAGTGGTTAAAACGTGTGTTACATGCAAATAACAGCTTAAAAGCCTCTTCCCTGCGTGAAACAGCTATTACAGCCTTTTCCCCACATTAAACTTGTAAAAGCATTGTTTTGCACTTATTTGATGTTTAGACGCCATTTTGTGTTCAAAGACACTGGAATCACACTGAAACGACAGAAGATCCACTCCAGAGTGCTTTTATGACTTAAATGTGATGATATCGATGGGACATTGAAGAAAGCAGCTTATTTGACAACTGACACTGCAATAGTGGTTAAAACGTGTGTTACATGCAAATAACAGCTTAAAAGCCTCTTCCCTGCGTGAAACAGCTATTACAGCCTTTTCCCCACATTAAACTTGTAAAAGCATTGTTTTGCACTTATTTGATGTTTAGACGCCATTTTGTGTTCAAAGACACTGGAATCACACTGAAACGACAGAAGATCCACTCCAGAGTGCTTTTATGACTTAAATGTGATGATATCGATGGGACATTGAAGAAAGCAGCTTATTTGACAACTGACACTGCAATAGTGGTTAAAACGTGTGTAGCCGGGTGGGAAAATGTAGTGCAACTGCTTACTAACGCCACCAGAGGGCGCTTTCTCAGTTTGGTGAACTGGTTGTAGAGCAGGAAAAGAGATACCGGAGGTCGCCATCTTGCCCGCAGCGGTGCGACCACACTACGGTTTTCCGAGGTTAATGAGGGTAAATATGATATAAATGTGTCTGTTTGCATGAAGTATCTAAGGGATATGTTTAAGAGTAATGCGTGTTTGCAGGCTGAAATGTTTATTGTTTATGTGGGCGTATGTGTTAGTGGTTGGCAGGCAAACGGACGACGAGAGAGACCCAAAGGTTGTCGTGTAGCAGGCCGTCCTCAGTGCTGTTGGTGCTACGGGGCGTACCCACCAAACGCGATGAAACTTCATCGCGCGACAAGATTACATGTAAAGTCAATGCAAAGACGCGATTAGACGCTTCATCGCGCCGGGCGACGCGATGGACGCGATAGCGCGGCGCGATGGACGCGATGGACGCGAAAAATCGCTTCATCGCTTAATCGCGCCATCGCTTCATCGCGCCATCGCGCCATCGCTCGAGTTGAAATAATTGAACTTTTGCGGCGAATTCGCGTGAAGACGCGCCGCGACAGCCTATCAGCGTTGAGATCGTCACCGACGTGCTGACGTACGGACGTCCTGGTGTTCCCTCGCTTTTTGCCACAATATTTATATATTATATTATATTATATATTGCCCATAATCAAAGTTGGGGGGCGCACGCACGCGCGCGCGCACACACACACACACATACATACATATCAATCCCAGCTCTTTCACACACAGAGATCTTTTTTTTTGCGATTGTTTATCACTGGGGCTTATGGCCGGCTATGAAGCACCAGTTCTGGGCAGAGCAGCAGCTAAACCTCCCGGTCCTGTACCCTGGTTAGCAGGTCTTCAAACTGGGCAACAGTCAGCCTGAAGTACCGCTGGAACCGGCCGTCGTCCAGGCGCAGCTCCTGCAGGAGACGGTGGAACTCGCCGAGCTCACGCCGCCTCCGTAGGGTAGCATGCACCCAGAACCGACGTCGGCGCCTAGCCCGCAGACGGAGCTGGGAACTTCTCCAGAGTAGATACAGTGCAGCGATGGTGGTTATCTCAGCCATGATCGACGAGAGAATTAAATGGCGGAAGAAATGTTGTTGTTTGGGCGAGCTCGACGCGATGACGCGATGCCGCGATGAGGCGTTTTTTGGCATATTGGACCGGTGTCAAAACTGGAGCGTCTAGCGCGACGCGATTTCATTTGTCGCGCGTTTCAATCGCGTTCATCGCGTTTGGTGGGTACGCTCCTCTAGGCCTACGGGAAAAATGCACAAGTTAGTAACGTTATGTATTACAATACTGCACATTCGTTGTGATGTTTTGACCTGTGAATGTATGAGTGTTTAATGTGAATTTGTGGGCTCTTTGTGTTATAGGGTCGAGCCACTGTAGTTAATTCTTTGCACTCTATTGTTGCTTATAGGGACATTTTTGTACACTCTGATAGCAGTCAGTAGATTTATTATTTTTATTCTTTTGTACCGAACCTTAAGACACGTTTTGTACTCTTTGGTGCGAGTCTACATTGTTTACTTTTGTAATAGGATAATTACTTAAGGTTTACGGACATTGTCCAGTGATTATAGCAGACTAGACAGAGTTACAGTAAGCGTCCCGTGTGCCAGGCACAGTGTGGTGTCGCTGATTTTTGTTTCTACTAGTACTGTAGATATAGCTGAAGACTATCAGCCAGTTGAGTTTTAAACTTGCATCATTTATTTTATTTGTACACCATATTCTTCTGTTCAGAATTAAAGACCCCAGAAGATATTTTTGTGTCCTGTGCTGGTTCAATTTAGCCAGGCTACACGTGTGTTACATGCAAATAACAGCTTAAAAGCCTCTTCCCTGCGTGAAACAGCTATTACAGCCTTTTCCCCACATTAAACTTGTAAAAGCATTGTTTTGCACTTATTTGATGTTTAGACGCCATTTTGTGTTCAAAGACACTGGAATCACACTGAAACGACAGAAGATCCACTCCAGAGTGCTTTTATGACTTAAATGTGATGATATCGATGGGACATTGAAGAATGCAGCTTATTTGACAACTGACACTGCAATAGTGGTTAAAACGTGTGTTACATGCAAATAACAGCTTAAAAGCCTCTTCCCTGCGTGAAACAGCTATTACAGCCTTTTCCCCACATTAAACTTGTAAAAGCATTGTTTTGCACTTATTTGATGTTTAGACGCCATTTTGTGTTCAAAGACACTGGAATCACACTGAAACGACAGAAGATCCACTCCAGAGTGCTTTTATGACTTAAATGTGATGATATCGATGGGACATTGAAGAAAGCAGCTTATTTGACAACTGACACTGCAATAGTGGTTAAAACGTGTGTTACATGCAAATAACAGCTTAAAAGCCTCTTCCCTGCGTGAAACAGCTATTACAGCCTTTTCCCCACATTAAACTTGTAAAAGCATTGTTTTGCACTTATTTGATGTTTAGACGCCATTTTGTGTTCAAAGACACTGGAATCACACTGAAACGACAGAAGATCCACTCCAGAGTGCTTTTATGACTTAAATGTGATGATATCGATGGGACATTGAAGAAAGCAGCTTATTTGACAACTGACACTGCAATAGTGGTTAAAACGTGTGTTACATGCAAATAACAGCTTAAAAGCCTCTTCCCTGCGTGAAACAGCTATTACAGCCTTTTCCCCACATTAAACTTGTAAAAGCATTGTTTTGCACTTATTTGATGTTTAGACGCCATTTTGTGTTCAAAGACACTGGAATCACACTGAAACGACAGAAGATCCACTCCAGAGTGCTTTTATGACTTAAATGTGATGATATCGATGGGACATTGAAGAAAGCAGCTTATTTGACAACTGACACTGCAATAGTGGTTAAAACGTGTGTAGCCGGGTGGGAAAATGTAGTGCAACTGCTTACTAACGCCACCAGAGGGCGCTTTCTCAGTTTGGTGAACTGGTTGTAGAGCAGGAAAAGAGATACCGGAGGTCGCCATCTTGCCCGCAGCGGTGCGACCACACTACGGTTTTCCGAGGTTAATGAGGGTAAATATGATATAAATGTGTCTGTTTGCATGAAGTATCTAAGGGATATGTTTAAGAGTAATGCGTGTTTGCAGGCTGAAATGTTTATTGTTTATGTGGGCGTATGTGTTAGTGGTTGGCAGGCAAACGGACGACGAGAGAGACCCAAAGGTTGTCGTGTAGCAGGCCGTCGTCAGTGCTGTTGGTGCTAGGCCTACGGGAAAAATGCACAAGTCAGTAACGTTATGTATTACAATACTGCACATTCGTTGTGATGTTTTGACCTGTGAATGTATGAGTGTTTAATGTGAATTTGTGGGCTCTTTGTGTTATAGGGTCGAGCCACTGTAGTTAATTCTTTGCACTCTATTGTTGCTTATAGGGACATTTTTGTACACTCTGATAGCAGTCAGTAGATTTATTATTTTTATTCTTTTGTACCGAACCTTAAGACACGTTTTGTACTCTTTGGTGCGAGTCTACATTGTTTACTTTTGTAATAGGATAATTACTTAAGGTTTACGGACATTGTCCAGTGATTATAGCAGACTAGACAGAGTTACAGTAAGCGTCCCGTGTGCCAGGCACAGTGTGGTGTCGCTGATTTTTGTTTCTACTAGTACTGTAGATATAGCTGAAGACTATCAGCCAGTTGAGTTTTAAACTTGCATCATTTATTTTATTTGTACACCATATTCTTCTGTTCAGAATTAAAGACCCCAGAAGATATTTTTGTGTCCTGTGCTGGTTCAATTTAGCCAGGCTACACGTGTGTTACATGCAAATAACAGCTTAAAAGCCTCTTCCCTGCGTGAAACAGCGATTACAGCCTTTTCCCCACATTAAACTTGTAAAAGCATTGTTTTGCACTTATTTGATGTTTAGACGCCATTTTGTGTTCAAAGACACTGGAATCACACTGAAACGACAGAAGATCCACTCCAGAGTGCTTTTATGACTTAAATGTGACGATATCGATGGGACATTGAAGAAAGCATCTTATTTGACAACTGACACTGCAATAGTGGTTAAAACGTGTGTTACATGCAAATAACAGCTTAAAAGCCTCTTCCCTGCGTGAAACAGCTATTACAGCCTTTTCCCCACATTAAACTTGTAAAAGCATTGTTTTGCACTTATTTGATGTTTAGACGCCGTTTTGTGTTCAAAGACACTGGAATCACACTGAAACGACAGAAGATCCACTCCAGAGTGCTTTTATGACTTAAATGTGATGATATCGATGGGACATTGAAGAATGCAGCTTATTTGACAACTGACACTGCAATAGTGGTTAAAACGTGTGTTACATGCAAATAACAGCTTAAAAGCCTCTTCCCTGCGTGAAACAGCTATTACAGCCTTTTCCCCACATTAAACTTGTAAAAGCATTGTTTTGCACTTATTTGATGTTTAGACGCCATTTTGTGTTCAAAGACACTGGAATCACACTGAAACGACAGAAGATCCACTCCAGAGTGCTTTTATGACTTAAATGTGATGATATCGATGGGACATTGAAGAATGCAGCTTATTTGACAACTGACACTGCAATAGTGGTTAAAACGTGTGTTACATGCAAATAACAGCTTAAAAGCCTCTTCCCTGCGTGAAACAGCTATTACAGCCTTTTCCCCACATTAAACTTGTAAAAGCATTGTTTTGCACTTATTTGATGTTTAGACGCCATTTTGTGTTCAAAGACACTGGAATCACACTGAAACGACAGAAGATCCACTCCAGAGTGCTTTTATGACTTAAATGTGACGATATCGATGGGACATTGAAGAAAGCATCTTATTTGACAACTGACACTGCAATAGTGGTTAAAACGTGTGTTACATGCAAATAACAGCTTAAAAGCCTCTTCCCTGCGTGAAACAGCTATTACAGCCTTTTCCCCACATTAAACTTGTAAAAGCATTGTTTTGCACTTATTTGATGTTTAGACGCCATTTTGTGTTCAAAGACACTGGAATCACACTGAAACGACAGAAGATCCACTCCAGAGTGCTTTTATGACTTAAATGTGATGATATCGATGGGACATTGAAGAATGCAGCTTATTTGACAACTGACACTGCAATAGTGGTTAAAACGTGTGTTACATGCAAATAACAGCTTAAAAGCCTCTTCCCTGCGTGAAACAGCTATTACAGCCTTTTCCCCACATTAAACTTGTAAAAGCATTGTTTTGCACTTATTTGATGTTTAGACGCCATTTTGTGTTCAAAGACACTGGAATCATACTGAAACGACAGAAGATCCACTCCAGAGTGCTTTTATGACTTAAATGTGATGATATCGATGGGACATTGAAGAATGCAGCTTATTTGACAACTGACACTGCAATAGTGGTTAAAACGTGTGTTACATGCAAATAACAGCTTAAAAGCCTCTTCCCTGCGTGAAACAGCTATTACAGCCTTTTCCCCACATTAAACTTGTAAAAGCATTGTTTTGCACTTATTTGATGTTTAGACGCCATTTTGTGTTCAAAGACACTGGAATCACACTGAAACGACAGAAGATCCACTCCAGAGTGCTTTTATGACTTAAATGTGATGATATCGATGGGACATTGAAGAATGCAGCTTATTTGACAACTGACACTGCAATAGTGGTTAAAACGTGTGTAGCCGGGTGGGAAAATGTAGTGCAACTGCTTACTAACGCCACCAGAGGGCGCTTTCTCAGTTTGGTGAACTGGTTGTAGAGCAGGAAAAGAGATACCGGAGGTCGCCATCTTGCCCGCAGCGGTGCGACCACACTACGGTTTTCCGAGGTTAATGAGGGTAAATATGATATAAATGTGTCTGTTTGCATGAAGTATCTAAGGGATATGTTTAAGAGTAATGCGTGTTTGCAGGCTGAAATGTTTATTGTTTATGTGGGCGTATGTGTTAGTGGTTGGCAGGCAAACGGACGACGAGAGAGACCCAAAGGTTGTCGTGTAGCAGGCCGTCGTCAGTGCTGTTGGTGCTAGGCCTACGGGAAAAATGCACAAGTCAGTAACGTTATGTATTACAATACTGCACATTCGTTGTGATGTTTTGACCTGTGAATGTATGAGTGTTTAATGTGAATTTGTGGGCTCTTTGTGTTATAGGGTCGAGCCACTGTAGTTAATTCTTTGCACTCTATTGTTGCTTATAGGGACATTTTTGTACACTCTGATAGCAGTCAGTAGATTTATTAGGGCCCGAGCGCCGACAACGTCGGGCTGCGAAGCCCTATTGTTATTCAAATGTTTTTAGGGCCCGAGCGCCGACAACGTCGGGCTGCGAAGCCCTATTGTTATTCAAATGTTTATTATTATTTTTTCACAAGTTCGACCTGCGTTTTGGGGGTGTTCGCCTGAAAAAAAACTAACGCAAATTGGAGTGTCTATAGGGCCTGGTGAAAAATTTGAGAATTTGGGGTCGTTCACAAAAAAGTTGCTCACTAGCGCCACCTAGCGTTGGAACCTCCACCCCCGGCGCACCGTAAGTCCGATTGACATGAAACTTTGCACACATGTGCAGACAAGTCTCCTCTACAAAAACGCCACTGGGAGTACCAAAGTCCGCCTACCGAAATTTTCCGCCATCTTGGATTTTATGAAAAAAAGGAAGTTGCACATATCTCGGAAACCGTTGGTCCGATTTGGACGAAATTCGGTACGCATACTCGTCAGACCTAGCTAGGGCTATGGTCCGAAAAGGTTTTGAAAATATGCATTTAATCAGGAGATATCGGCCAATGAACATTAGAGGGTGTGGCTACCAAAATGCAATTAGCATAACTCTATAACCTTTGCCCCTAAAATTACGAAACTAGAAACCTATGTTGACATCGCTTGAAAGAACATGTATGTCAAGTTTCATCTAAATGGAGTCATATTTGCCACTTCCAAAAAATCCCAAATATTGCCAGTTATGCCTGTTTTTGGCTGTTTTTGGCCTTTCACAGGGGTCACGCTAAATCAAAAACTGATTATACCGTTGATCCGATCGATACCAAAATTGGATATGTTGTTGGAAAGGCCTTACGGACAAAAAGTATGCCAAAGATGTCCAGAATATTTAGGGGCGTGGCCACGGCGACGCCTTGACTGCGCTACTATTTTTAACTTTCGCCATAGGCATTAAAGCTGTTATAACTTCACCGTTTCTTCTCCGATCTGCTCCAAAATATTCATGCTTGTCAACAGTCACGTCCTGAACACAACTGCACTGCAATTTTAACTGACAGGTAGAGCGCCACCTAATGGCAAAATGAAATGTGACCGATTTTATGCCCATCTTCTCAGCAACAGCCCCCCCTCTAGGTAGGGCGTACACGCATGAAATATTTTTTCCTAGATAGCCCAAGTGGAGCTGTACAAAAAAGCCTCTTGGACCCACCGCCTCAAGTCATGATAAAGTAGGTAAAAAAAATGTTTTTCGCCAAGTGTGTAAATCAGCCAGGTTTTCACTCAATCTTCACTCGGGGAGCATAGAGGGGAGAGATACAGGCGCACAGCGACCACCAGATGGAGTCAGAGATCTATCAGTGACACATGGAGATCTGTGAATCTCACATGCAGCTCAATCTGCCTCACACCAGATCAACAGCCATGCCACTTTTAATTCCTTTTTTTAAATTCCTCTCAGTACAGCCTGGGCACAAAGGGAGGAGGAGAGATGGCACACGTCTCCACATGCACCACACACAGCTGTCAGTTGAACTCTGCCATAAACATTATAACTTCAGTGTTTGTTCTCTGATCTGCTCCAAACTTTGCACACTTGATTAGAGTTCCTTCCTGAACACATCTGCACTTTGATATTCACTCACAGTCAGAGCGCCACCTACTGGGCACAGGAAATGTCATTGATTTTGTGCATTTTTCCAAGTTAAAGCCACACCTCATTTTTTTTATAACTAATTCCTCTCATTTCAGCCTGAAAGGAGGACACAGGGGGAGGAGGAGAGGTCACAGTAGGTGGAGGAGGAGAGATGTCAGGAAGGCATGAACATGTGTGTGAGCTCAGTGACTGAAATGTAGTTTCACTTTGGATCACACCAGATCAACAGTCATGCCACTTTTAATTCCTTTTTTTAAATTCCTCTCATTTCAGCCTGGACACAGAGAGGAGGAGAGATGACACACTTTACATGCATCTCACACTGCTGTCAGCTGAACTTCAGTGTTTCTTCTCTGATCTGCTCCAAACTTTGCACACTTGATTAGAGTTCCTTCCTGAACACATCTGCACTTTCACATTCACTCTGTCAGAGCGCCACCTACTGGTGACAGGAAATGTCATTGATTTAGTCACTTTTTCCAAGTTAAAGCCACACCTGATTTTTTTTATAACTAATTCCTCTCATTTCAGCCTGGACACAGAGAGGAGGAGAGATGCACATTTTACATGCATCTCATACAGCTGTCAGCTGAACTCTGTCATTAACATCCAAAACTATTATAACTTAAGTGTTTGTTCTCTGATCTGCTCCAAACTTTGCACACCTGATAAGAGTTCCTTCCTGAACACATCTTCACTCTGTCAGAGCGCCACCTACTGGTGACAGGAAATGTCATTGATTTAGTCACTTTTTCCAAGTTAAAGCCACACCTGATTTTTTTTATAACTAATTCCTCTCATCTCACCTTGCAAGGAGGACACAGGGAGAGGAGGAGAGGTCACACTAGGGGGAGGAGGAGAGATGTCAGGAAGGCATGAACATGTGTGTATGTGACAGACAGATGGCTTTGAATGTCAATCGCTTGTGTCTAAACTCGCGCCACGAGGAGGTGGCTGCTGCACAGGTAGGCGGCTGCCACGCGTGTGAATGCAGGCACTCCACGACCGCACGTGACAGACGGATGCCTTTCGGTGTCCATCGCTTGTGTCTCGACTTGCGCCAGGAGAGGCGGCCGCGCCAAGGGGCAGCGTCCACGACACTGCCCTGTGACCGCAGGCACTCCACGACCGCATAAGAGCTCGGGCCCGTCACGATACTGCTCGCAGTTTTAATTAGGGCCCGAGCGCCGACAACGTCGGGCTGCGAAGCCCTATTGTTATTCGAATGTTTATTATTATTATTATTATTTTTTCACGAGTTCCACCTGCGTTTTGGGGGACTTCGCCTGAAAAATAAATAACGCAAATTGGAGTGTCTATAGGGCCTGGCGAAAAATTTGAGAATTTGGCGTCTTCGCATTCACCCACGAAAAAGTTGCTCGCTAGCGCCACCTAGCGTGGAGAATCGCCAGCCCCGCCGCACCGTAACTCTGATTGACATGAAACTTTGCACACATGTGCAAACAAGTGTCCTCTACAATAAATCCTCTTGGAGTACCAAAGTCCGCCTACCGAATTTTTCCGCCATCTTGGATTTTATGAAAAACAGGACGTTGCGCAGTTCTCGGACACCGTTGGTCCGATTTGGACGAAATTCGGTACGCATACTCTTTAGACCTAGCTATGGATATGGTCCGAAAAGGTTTTGAAAATATGCATTTAATCAGGAGATATCGGCCAATGAACATTAGAGGGTGTGGCTACCAAAATGCAATTAGCATAACTCTATAACCTTTGCCCCTAAAATTACGAAACTCAAAACCTATGTTGACATCGCTTGAAAGAACATGTATGTCAAGTTTCATCTAAATGGAGTCATATTTGCCACTTCCAGAAAATCCCAATTATTGCAGTGTTTGGTTGATTTTGGCTGTTTTTGGCCATTCACAGGGGTCACACAAAATCAAAAAATCATTATACCGTTGATCTGATAGATACCAAAATTTGATATGTGGTTGGAAAGGCCTAAAGGACAAAACGCAAGTTAAAGATGCTCCGAAAGTATTGGGGCGTGGCCACGCCGACGTCATGACTGCGCTACTATTTTCATCCCTCGCCATTGGCATTAAAGCTGTTATAACTTCACCGTTTCTTCTCCGATCTGCTCCAAAATATTCATGCTTGTTAACAATCACGTCCTGAACACAACTGCACTGCAATTTTAACTGACAGGTAGAGCGCCACCTAATGGCAAAATGAAATGTGACCGATTTTATGCCCATCTTCTGAGCAACAGCCCCCCCTCTAGGTAGGGCGTACACGCATGAAATATTTTTTCCTAGATAGCCCAAGTGGAGCTGTACAAAAAAGCCTCTTGGACCCACCGCCTCAAGTCATGATAAAGTAGGTAAAAAAAATGTTTTTAGCCAAGTGTGTAAATCAGCCAGGTTTTCACTCAATCTTCACTCGGGGAGCATAGAGGGGAGAGACACAGGCGCACAGCGACCACCAGATGGAGTCAGAGATCTATCAGTGACACATGGAGATCTGTGAATCTCACATGCAGCTCAATCTGCCTCACACCAGATCAACAGCCATGCCACTTTTAATACCTTTTTTTAAATTCCTCTCATTTCAGCCTGGACACAGAGAGGAGGAGAGATGGCACACGTCTCCACATGCATCTCACACAGCTGTCACTTGAACTCTGCCATAAACATTATAACTTCAGTGTTTGTTCTCTGATCTGCTCCAAACTTTGCACACTTGATTAGAGTTCCTTCCTGAACACACCTGCACTTTCACATTCACTCTGTCAGAGCGCCACCTACTGGCCACAGGAAATTTCATTGATTTTGTGAATTTTTCCAAGTTAAAGCCACACCTGATTGTTTTTATAACTAATTCCTCTCATCTCACCTTGCAAGGAGGACACAGGGAGAGGAGGAGAGGTCACACTAGGTGGAGGAGGAGAGATGTCAGGAAGGCATGAACATGTGTGTGAGCTCTGTGACTGAAATGTAGCTTCACTTTGGATCACAGCAGATCAACAGTCATGCCACTTATAATTCCTTTTTTTAAATTCCTCTCATTTCAGCCTGGACACAGAGAGGAGGAGAGATGCACACTTTACATGCATCTCACACGGCTGTCAGCTGAACTCTGTCATTAACATCCATAATATTATAACTTCAGTGTTTGTTCTCTGATCTGCTCCAAACTTTGCACACTTGATTAGAGTTCCTTCCTGAACACATCTGCACTTTCACATTCACTCTGTCAGAGCGCCACCTACTGGTGACAGGAAATGTCATTGATTTTGTGGATTTTTCCAAGTTAAAGCCACACCTGATTTTTTTTATAACTAATTCCTCTCATTTCAGCCTGGACACAGAGAGGAGGAGAGATGCACATTTTACATGCATCTCATACAGCTGTCAGCTGAACTCTGTCTTTAACATCCAAACTATTATAGCTTCAGTGTTTGTTCTCTGATCTGCTCCAAACTTTGCACACTTGATTAGAGTTCCTTCCTGAACACATCTGCACTTTGACATTCACTCTGTCAGAGCGCCATCTACTGGTGACAGGAAATGTCATTGATTTTGTGAATATTTCCAAGTTAAAGCCACACCTGATTTTTTTTATAACTAATTCCTCTCATCTCACCTTGCAAGGAGGACACAGGGGGAGGAGGAGAGGTCACACTAGGGGGAGGAGGAGAGATGTCATGAAGGCATGAACATGTGTGTATGTGACAGACAGATGGCTTTGAATGTCAATCGCTTGTGTCTAAACTCACGCCACGAGAAGGTGGCTGCTGCACAGGTAGGCGGCTGCCACGCGTGTGAATGCAGGCACTCCACGACCGCACGTGACAGACGGACGCCTTTCGGTGTCCATCGCTTGTGTCTCGACTTGCGCCACGAGAGGCGGCCGCGCCAAGGGCAGCGTCCACGACACTGCCCTGTGACCGCAGGCACTCCACGACCGCATAAGAGCTCGGGCCCGTCACGATACTGCTCGCAGTTTTAATTAGGGCCCGAGCGCCGACAACGTCGGGCTGCGAAGCCCTATTGTTATTCGAATGTTTATTATTATTATTATTATTTTTTCACGAGTTCGACCTGCGTTTTGGGGGACTTCGCCTGAAAAATAAATAACGCAAATTGGAGTGTCTATAGGGCCTGGCGAAAAATTTGAGAATTTGGCGTCTTCGCATTCACCCACGAAAAAGTTGCTCGCTAGCGCCACCTAGCGTGGAGAATCGCCAGCCCCGCCGCACCGTAACTCTGATTGACATGAAACTTTGCACACATGTGCAAACAAGTGTCCTCTACAATAAATCCTCTTGGAGTACCAAAGTCCGCCTACCGAATTTTTCCGCCATCTTGGATTTTATGAAAAACAGGACGTTGCGCAGTTCTCGGACACCGTTGGTCCGATTTGGACGAAATTCGGTACGCATACTCTTTAGACCTAGCTATGGATATGGTCCGAAAAGGTTTTGAAAATATGCATTTAATCAGGAGATATCGGCCAATGAACATTAGAGGGTGTGGCTACCAAAATGCAATTAGCATAACTCTATAACCTTTGCCCCTAAAATTACGAAACTCAAAACCTATGTTGACATCGCTTGAAAGAACATGTATGTCAAGTTTCATCTAAATGGAGTCATATTTGCCACTTCCAGAAAATCCCAATTATTGCAGTGTTTGGTTGATTTTGGCTGTTTTTGGCCATTCACAGGGGTCACACAAAATCAAAAAATCATTATACCGTTGATCTGATAGATACCAAAATTTGATATGTGGTTGGAAAGGCCTAAAGGACAAAACGCAAGTTAAAGATGCTCCGAAAGTATTGGGGCGTGGCCACGCCGACGTCATGACTGCGCTACTATTTTCATCCCTCGCCATTGGCATTAAAGCTGTTATAACTTCACCGTTTCTTCTCCGATCTGCTCCAAAATATTCATGCTTGTTAACAATCACGTCCTGAACACAACTGCACTGCAATTTTAACTGACAGGTAGAGCGCCACCTAATGGCAAAATGAAATGTGACCGATTTTATGCCCATCTTCTGAGCAACAGCCCCCCCTCTAGGTAGGGCGTACACGCATGAAATATTTTTTCCTAGATAGCCCAAGTGGAGCTGTACAAAAAAGCCTCTTGGACCCACCGCCTCAAGTCATGATAAAGTAGGTAAAAAAAATGTTTTTAGCCAAGTGTGTAAATCAGCCAGGTTTTCACTCAATCTTCACTCGGGGAGCATAGAGGGGAGAGACACAGGCGCACAGCGACCACCAGATGGAGTCAGAGATCTATCAGTGACACATGGAGATCTGTGAATCTCACATGCAGCTCAATCTGCCTCACACCAGATCAACAGCCATGCCACTTTTAATACCTTTTTTTAAATTCCTCTCATTTCAGCCTGGACACAGAGAGGAGGAGAGATGGCACACGTCTCCACATGCATCTCACACAGCTGTCACTTGAACTCTGCCATAAACATTATAACTTCAGTGTTTGTTCTCTGATCTGCTCCAAACTTTGCACACTTGATTAGAGTTCCTTCCTGAACACACCTGCACTTTCACATTCACTCTGTCAGAGCGCCACCTACTGGCCACAGGAAATTTCATTGATTTTGTGAATTTTTCCAAGTTAAAGCCACACCTGATTGTTTTTATAACTAATTCCTCTCATCTCACCTTGCAAGGAGGACACAGGGAGAGGAGGAGAGGTCACACTAGGTGGAGGAGGAGAGATGTCAGGAAGGCATGAACATGTGTGTGAGCTCTGTGACTGAAATGTAGCTTCACTTTGGATCACAGCAGATCAACAGTCATGCCACTTATAATTCCTTTTTTTAAATTCCTCTCATTTCAGCCTGGACACAGAGAGGAGGAGAGATGCACACTTTACATGCATCTCACACGGCTGTCAGCTGAACTCTGTCATTAACATCCATAATATTATAACTTCAGTGTTTGTTCTCTGATCTGCTCCAAACTTTGCACACTTGATTAGAGTTCCTTCCTGAACACATCTGCACTTTCACATTCACTCTGTCAGAGCGCCACCTACTGGTGACAGGAAATGTCATTGATTTTGTGGATTTTTCCAAGTTAAAGCCACACCTGATTTTTTTTATAACTAATTCCTCTCATTTCAGCCTGGACACAGAGAGGAGGAGAGATGCACATTTTACATGCATCTCATACAGCTGTCAGCTGAACTCTGTCTTTAACATCCAAACTATTATAGCTTCAGTGTTTGTTCTCTGATCTGCTCCAAACTTTGCACACTTGATTAGAGTTCCTTCCTGAACACATCTGCACTTTGACATTCACTCTGTCAGAGCGCCATCTACTGGTGACAGGAAATGTCATTGATTTTGTGAATATTTCCAAGTTAAAGCCACACCTGATTTTTTTTATAACTAATTCCTCTCATCTCACCTTGCAAGGAGGACACAGGGGGAGGAGGAGAGGTCACACTAGGGGGAGGAGGAGAGATGTCATGAAGGCATGAACATGTGTGTATGTGACAGACAGATGGCTTTGAATGTCAATCGCTTGTGTCTAAACTCACGCCACGAGAAGGTGGCTGCTGCACAGGTAGGCGGCTGCCACGCGTGTGAATGCAGGCACTCCACGACCGCACGTGACAGACGGACGCCTTTCGGTGTCCATCGCTTGTGTCTCGACTTGCGCCACGAGAGGCGGCCGCGCCAAGGGCAGCGTCCACGACACTGCCCTGTGACCGCAGGCACTCCACGACCGCATAAGAGCTCGGGCCCGTCACGATACTGCTCGCAGTTTTAATTAGGGCCCGAGCGCCGACAACGTCGGGCTGCGAAGCCCTATTGTTATTCGAATGTTTATTATTATTATTATTATTATTATTTTTTCACGAGTTCGACCTGCGTTTTGGGGGACTTCGCCTGAAAAATAAATAACGCAAATTGGAGTGTCTATAGGGCCTGGCGAAAAATTTGAGAATTTGGCGTCTTCGCATTCACCCACGAAAAAGTTGCTCGCTAGCGCCACCTAGAGTGGAGAATCGCCAGCCCCGCCGCACCGTAACTCCGATTGACATGAAACTTTGCACACATGTGCAAACATGTCTCCTCTACAAAAAATCCTCTTGGAGTACCAAAGTCCGCCTACCGAATTTTTCCGCCATCTTGGATTTTATGAAAAACAGGACGTTGCGCAGTTCTCGGACACCGTTGGTCCGATTTGGACGAAATTCGGTACGCATACTCTTTAGACCTAGCTATGGATATGGTCCGAAAAGGTTTTGAAAATATGCATTTAATCAGGAGATATCGGCCAATGAACATTAGAGGGTGTGGCTACCAAAATGCAATTAGCATAACTCTATAACCTTTGCCCCTAAAATTACGAAACTCAAAACCTATGTTGACATCGCTTGAAAGAACATGTATGTCAAGTTTCATCTAAATGGAGTCATATTTGCCACTTCCAGAAAATCCCAATTATTGCAGTGTTTGGTTGATTTTGGCTGTTTTTGGCCATTCACAGGGGTCACACAAAATCAAAAAATCATTATACCGTTGATCTGATAGATACCAAAATTTGATATGTGGTTGGAAAGGCCTAAAGGAGAAAACGCAAGTTAAAGATGCTCCGAAAGTATTGGGGCGTGGCCACGCCGACGTCATGACTGCGCTACTATTTTCATCCCTCGCCATTGGCATTAAAGCTGTTATAACTTCACCGTTTCTTCTCCGATCTGCTCCAAAATATTCATGCTTGTTAACAATCACGTCCTGAACACAACTGCACTGCAATTTTAACTGACAGGTAGAGCGCCACCTAATGGCAAAATGAAATGTGACCGATTTTATGCCCATCTTCTGAGCAACAGCCCCCCCTCTAGGTAGGGCGTACACGCATGAAATATTTTTTCCTAGATAGCCCAAGTTGAGCTGTACAAAAAAGCCTCTTGGACCCACCGCCTCAAGTCATGATAAAGTAGGTAAAAAAATGTTTTTAGCCAAGTGTGTAAATCAGCCAGGTTTTCACTCAATCTTCACTCGGGGAGCATAGAGGGGAGAGACACAGGCGCACAGCGACCACCAGATGGAGTCAGAGATCTATCAGTGACACATGGGGAACTGTGAATCTCACATGCAGCTCAATCTGCCTCACACCAGATCAACAGCCATGCCACTTTTAATTCCTTTTTTTTAATTCCTCTAATTTCAGCCTGGACACAAAGGGAGGAGGAGAGATGGCACACATCTCCACATGCATCTCACACAGCTGTCACTTGAACTCTGCCATAAACATAATAACTTCAGTGTTTCTTCTCTGATCTGCTCCAAACTTTGCACACTTGATTAGAGTTCCTTCCTGAACACATCTGCACTTTGATATTCACTCACAGTCAGAGCGCCACCTACTGGCCACAGGAAATGTCATTGATTTTGGGAATTTTTCCAAGTTAAAGCCACACCTGATTTTTTTTCTAACTAATTCCTCTCATTTCAGCCTGGAAGGAGGAGACAGGGGAAGGAGGAGAGATGTCACACAGGGGGAGGAGGAGAGATGTCATGAAGGCAGAGACATGTGTGTGAGCTCTGTGACTGAAATGTAGTTTCACTTTGGATCACAGCAGATCAACAGTCATGAAACTTTTAATTCCTTTTTTTAAATTCCTCTTATTTCAGCCTGGACACAGAGAGGAGGAGAGATGACACACATCTCCACATGCACCTCACACAGCTGTCAGTTGAACTCTGCCATAAACATAATAACTTCAGTGTTTCTTCTCTGATCTGCTCCAAACTTTGCACACTTGATTAGAGTTCCTTCCTGAACACATCTGCACTTTGATATTCACTCACAGTCAGAGCGCCACCTACTGGCCACAGGAAATGTCATTGAGTTAGTCACTTTTTCCAAGTTAAAGCCACACCTGATTTTTTTTAGAACTCATTCCTGTCATTTCAGCCTGGACACAGAGAGGAGGAGAGATGACACACTTTACATGCATCTCACACAGCTGTCAGCTGAACTCTGTCATTAACATCCATAATATTATAGCTTCAGTGTTTGTTCTCTGATCTGCTCCAAACTTTGCACACTTGATTAGAGTTCCTTCCTGAACACATCTGCACTTTGATATTCACTCACAGTCGGAGCGCCACCTACTGGCCACAGGAAATGTCATTGATTTTGTGAATTTTTCCAAGTTAAAGCCACACCTGATTTTTTTTATAACTAATTCCTCTCATCTCACCTTGCAAGGAGGACACAGGGAGAGGAGAAGGAGAGGTCACACTAGGGGGAGGAGGAGAGATGTCAGGAAGGCATGAACATGTGTGTATGTGACAGACAGATGGCTTTAAATGTCAATCGCTTGTGTCTAAACTCGCGCCACGAGGAGGTGGCTGCTGCACAGGTAGGCGGCTGCCACGCGTGTGAATGCAGGCACTCCACGACCGCACGTGACAGACGGATGCCTTTCGGTGTCCATCGCTTGTGTCTCGACTTGCGCCGGGAGAGGCGGCCGCGCCAAGGGCAGCGTCCACGACACTGCCCTGTGACCGCAGGCACTCCACGACCGCATATAAGCTCGGGCCCGTCACGATACTGCTCGCAGTTTTAATTAGGGCCCGAGCGCCGACAACGTCGGGCTGCGAAGCCCTATTGTTATTCGAATGTTTATTATTAGGGCCCGAGCGCCGACAACGTCGGGCTGCGAAGCCCTATTGTTATTCGAATGTTTATTATTATTATTATTATTTTTTCACGAGTTCGACCTGCGTTTTGGGGGACTTCGCCTGAAAAATAAATAACGCAAATTGGAGTGTCTATAGGGCCTGGCGAAAAATTTGAGAATTTGGCGTCTTCGCATTCACCCACGAAAAAGTTGCTCGCTAGCGCCACCTAGCGTGGAGAATCGCCAGCCCCGCCGCACCGTAACTCTGATTGACATGAAACTTTGCACACATGTGCAAACAAGTGTCCTCTACAATAAATCCTCTTGGAGTACCAAAGTCCGCCTACCGAATTTTTCCGCCATCTTGGATTTTATGAAAAACAGGACGTTGCGCAGTTCTCGGACACCGTTGGTCCGATTTGGACGAAATTCGGTACGCATACTCTTTAGACCTAGCTATGGATATGGTCCGAAAAGGTTTTGAAAATATGCATTTAATCAGGAGATATCGGCCAATGAACATTAGAGGGTGTGGCTACCAAAATGCAATTAGCATAACTCTATAACCTTTGCCCCTAAAATTACGAAACTCAAAACCTATGTTGACATCGCTTGAAAGAACATGTATGTCAAGTTTCATCTAAATGGAGTCATATTTGCCACTTCCAGAAAATCCCAATTATTGCAGTGTTTGGTTGATTTTGGCTGTTTTTGGCCATTCACAGGGGTCACACAAAATCAAAAAATCATTATACCGTTGATCTGATAGATACCAAAATTTGATATGTGGTTGGAAAGGCCTAAAGGACAAAACGCAAGTTAAAGATGCTCCGAAAGTATTGGGGCGTGGCCACGCCGACGTCATGACTGCGCTACTATTTTCATCCCTCGCCATTGGCATTAAAGCTGTTATAACTTCACCGTTTCTTCTCCGATCTGCTCCAAAATATTCATGCTTGTTAACAATCACGTCCTGAACACAACTGCACTGCAATTTTAACTGACAGGTAGAGCGCCACCTAATGGCAAAATGAAATGTGACCGATTTTATGCCCATCTTCTGAGCAACAGCCCCCCCTCTAGGTAGGGCGTACACGCATGAAATATTTTTTCCTAGATAGCCCAAGTGGAGCTGTACAAAAAAGCCTCTTGGACCCACCGCCTCAAGTCATGATAAAGTAGGTAAAAAAAATGTTTTTAGCCAAGTGTGTAAATCAGCCAGGTTTTCACTCAATCTTCACTCGGGGAGCATAGAGGGGAGAGACACAGGCGCACAGCGACCACCAGATGGAGTCAGAGATCTATCAGTGACACATGGAGATCTGTGAATCTCACATGCAGCTCAATCTGCCTCACACCAGATCAACAGCCATGCCACTTTTAATACCTTTTTTTAAATTCCTCTCATTTCAGCCTGGACACAGAGAGGAGGAGAGATGGCACACGTCTCCACATGCATCTCACACAGCTGTCACTTGAACTCTGCCATAAACATTATAACTTCAGTGTTTGTTCTCTGATCTGCTCCAAACTTTGCACACTTGATTAGAGTTCCTTCCTGAACACACCTGCACTTTCACATTCACTCTGTCAGAGCGCCACCTACTGGCCACAGGAAATTTCATTGATTTTGTGAATTTTTCCAAGTTAAAGCCACACCTGATTGTTTTTATAACTAATTCCTCTCATCTCACCTTGCAAGGAGGACACAGGGAGAGGAGGAGAGGTCACACTAGGTGGAGGAGGAGAGATGTCAGGAAGGCATGAACATGTGTGTGAGCTCTGTGACTGAAATGTAGCTTCACTTTGGATCACAGCAGATCAACAGTCATGCCACTTATAATTCCTTTTTTTAAATTCCTCTCATTTCAGCCTGGACACAGAGAGGAGGAGAGATGCACACTTTACATGCATCTCACACGGCTGTCAGCTGAACTCTGTCATTAACATCCATAATATTATAACTTCAGTGTTTGTTCTCTGATCTGCTCCAAACTTTGCACACTTGATTAGAGTTCCTTCCTGAACACATCTGCACTTTCACATTCACTCTGTCAGAGCGCCACCTACTGGTGACAGGAAATGTCATTGATTTTGTGGATTTTTCCAAGTTAAAGCCACACCTGATTTTTTTTATAACTAATTCCTCTCATTTCAGCCTGGACACAGAGAGGAGGAGAGATGCACATTTTACATGCATCTCATACAGCTGTCAGCTGAACTCTGTCTTTAACATCCAAACTATTATAGCTTCAGTGTTTGTTCTCTGATCTGCTCCAAACTTTGCACACTTGATTAGAGTTCCTTCCTGAACACATCTGCACTTTGACATTCACTCTGTCAGAGCGCCATCTACTGGTGACAGGAAATGTCATTGATTTTGTGAATATTTCCAAGTTAAAGCCACACCTGATTTTTTTTATAACTAATTCCTCTCATCTCACCTTGCAAGGAGGACACAGGGGGAGGAGGAGAGGTCACACTAGGGGGAGGAGGAGAGATGTCATGAAGGCATGAACATGTGTGTATGTGACAGACAGATGGCTTTGAATGTCAATCGCTTGTGTCTAAACTCACGCCACGAGAAGGTGGCTGCTGCACAGGTAGGCGGCTGCCACGCGTGTGAATGCAGGCACTCCACGACCGCACGTGACAGACGGACGCCTTTCGGTGTCCATCGCTTGTGTCTCGACTTGCGCCACGAGAGGCGGCCGCGCCAAGGGCAGCGTCCACGACACTGCCCTGTGACCGCAGGCACTCCACGACCGCATAAGAGCTCGGGCCCGTCACGATACTGCTCGCAGTTTTAATTAGGGCCCGAGCGCCGACAACGTCGGGCTGCGAAGCCCTATTGTTATTCGAATGTTTATTATTATTATTATTATTATTATTTTTTCACGAGTTCGACCTGCGTTTTGGGGGACTTCGCCTGAAAAATAAATAACGCAAATTGGAGTGTCTATAGGGCCTGGCGAAAAATTTGAGAATTTGGCGTCTTCGCATTCACCCACGAAAAAGTTGCTCGCTAGCGCCACCTAGAGTGGAGAATCGCCAGCCCCGCCGCACCGTAACTCCGATTGACATGAAACTTTGCACACATGTGCAAACATGTCTCCTCTACAAAAAATCCTCTTGGAGTACCAAAGTCCGCCTACCGAATTTTTCCGCCATCTTGGATTTTATGAAAAACAGGACGTTGCGCAGTTCTCGGACACCGTTGGTCCGATTTGGACGAAATTCGGTACGCATACTCTTTAGACCTAGCTATGGATATGGTCCGAAAAGGTTTTGAAAATATGCATTTAATCAGGAGATATCGGCCAATGAACATTAGAGGGTGTGGCTACCAAAATGCAATTAGCATAACTCTATAACCTTTGCCCCTAAAATTACGAAACTCAAAACCTATGTTGACATCGCTTGAAAGAACATGTATGTCAAGTTTCATCTAAATGGAGTCATATTTGCCACTTCCAGAAAATCCCAATTATTGCAGTGTTTGGTTGATTTTGGCTGTTTTTGGCCATTCACAGGGGTCACACAAAATCAAAAAATCATTATACCGTTGATCTGATAGATACCAAAATTTGATATGTGGTTGGAAAGGCCTAAAGGAGAAAACGCAAGTTAAAGATGCTCCGAAAGTATTGGGGCGTGGCCACGCCGACGTCATGACTGCGCTACTATTTTCATCCCTCGCCATTGGCATTAAAGCTGTTATAACTTCACCGTTTCTTCTCCGATCTGCTCCAAAATATTCATGCTTGTTAACAATCACGTCCTGAACACAACTGCACTGCAATTTTAACTGACAGGTAGAGCGCCACCTAATGGCAAAATGAAATGTGACCGATTTTATGCCCATCTTCTGAGCAACAGCCCCCCCTCTAGGTAGGGCGTACACGCATGAAATATTTTTTCCTAGATAGCCCAAGTTGAGCTGTACAAAAAAGCCTCTTGGACCCACCGCCTCAAGTCATGATAAAGTAGGTAAAAAAATGTTTTTAGCCAAGTGTGTAAATCAGCCAGGTTTTCACTCAATCTTCACTCGGGGAGCATAGAGGGGAGAGACACAGGCGCACAGCGACCACCAGATGGAGTCAGAGATCTATCAGTGACACATGGGGAACTGTGAATCTCACATGCAGCTCAATCTGCCTCACACCAGATCAACAGCCATGCCACTTTTAATTCCTTTTTTTTAATTCCTCTAATTTCAGCCTGGACACAAAGGGAGGAGGAGAGATGGCACACATCTCCACATGCATCTCACACAGCTGTCACTTGAACTCTGCCATAAACATAATAACTTCAGTGTTTCTTCTCTGATCTGCTCCAAACTTTGCACACTTGATTAGAGTTCCTTCCTGAACACATCTGCACTTTGATATTCACTCACAGTCAGAGCGCCACCTACTGGCCACAGGAAATGTCATTGATTTTGGGAATTTTTCCAAGTTAAAGCCACACCTGATTTTTTTTCTAACTAATTCCTCTCATTTCAGCCTGGAAGGAGGAGACAGGGGAAGGAGGAGAGATGTCACACAGGGGGAGGAGGAGAGATGTCATGAAGGCAGAGACATGTGTGTGAGCTCTGTGACTGAAATGTAGTTTCACTTTGGATCACAGCAGATCAACAGTCATGAAACTTTTAATTCCTTTTTTTAAATTCCTCTTATTTCAGCCTGGACACAGAGAGGAGGAGAGATGACACACATCTCCACATGCACCTCACACAGCTGTCAGTTGAACTCTGCCATAAACATAATAACTTCAGTGTTTCTTCTCTGATCTGCTCCAAACTTTGCACACTTGATTAGAGTTCCTTCCTGAACACATCTGCACTTTGATATTCACTCACAGTCAGAGCGCCACCTACTGGCCACAGGAAATGTCATTGAGTTAGTCACTTTTTCCAAGTTAAAGCCACACCTGATTTTTTTTAGAACTCATTCCTGTCATTTCAGCCTGGACACAGAGAGGAGGAGAGATGACACACTTTACATGCATCTCACACAGCTGTCAGCTGAACTCTGTCATTAACATCCATAATATTATAGCTTCAGTGTTTGTTCTCTGATCTGCTCCAAACTTTGCACACTTGATTAGAGTTCCTTCCTGAACACATCTGCACTTTGATATTCACTCACAGTCGGAGCGCCACCTACTGGCCACAGGAAATGTCATTGATTTTGTGAATTTTTCCAAGTTAAAGCCACACCTGATTTTTTTTATAACTAATTCCTCTCATCTCACCTTGCAAGGAGGACACAGGGAGAGGAGAAGGAGAGGTCACACTAGGGGGAGGAGGAGAGATGTCAGGAAGGCATGAACATGTGTGTATGTGACAGACAGATGGCTTTAAATGTCAATCGCTTGTGTCTAAACTCGCGCCACGAGGAGGTGGCTGCTGCACAGGTAGGCGGCTGCCACGCGTGTGAATGCAGGCACTCCACGACCGCACGTGACAGAC